>NC_135173.1:16043864-16283864 GCF_041146795.1 Maylandia zebra | reverse complement strand
CAAATTACTGACCTCTGTCATCATTTTAGGTGGGGGAACTTGCACAATCGGTGGCTGACTAAATACTTTTTTGCCCCACTGTATATATGCAAATAAACAGGTGTAAACAGGTGTTTATCCATCTATAAGGGTCCAGATTGGACCCTTCAGGCAGTTGTACAAAAAAAAGTATGACAGGAATGACTACTGATCCACGTTTTCTGCAGCTGCCAGTGTCCGATTCCACAACCAAGTATAATCCCCATCTTACTGAATAAATTATGACATATGGGAAACATGTGACATACAGATAAGCTTCTATTATACTGTTACGTTCCCCTGAGGGGTCTAGGCGGTGAGGGGAGAGTAACAAAAAGTTAGAAAAAGGTTAGAAAAAGGAGTCAAGGAGGCAAAAGGGTTAAATTAAAGAGTTTTATTAAAGTAGCTCAACTAAGAGAGACGGACAAGCCGCTATCACCATTTAAGAAAAACAAACAAAACTCAGGCGTTGGTCAATAAAGCAAAGTCAAAAGGAAAGCGCAGCTCACTAGCTGGAAACCACAAACACAGCTCACTAGCTGCAAACACCACAAAACACACACAGCTCACTAGCTGCAAACACCACAAAAAAATGGCACTCTGGCCCAGAGCTCACCTTTCCCTGGGCTTAAATACTTTTAATTACTGATGTGAGTCAGCTGTGTTACAGGGAAAGGTGGCACCTCAGGCAGAAGAGGTGGTGGGACACGCCCACACAGGCACCTTCAGGAGGAGGCCCTGCTAGGGCCGTAACATATACTAAAGAGATGAAAAAACTGAGGCCGATTAATGCAGCAGATTGTCTATATGGCCGCACTGTCACACACCAATGGTGATGCAACTTGGGGCTCTGTGTCCCACCCGAGGAGTTTTCTGCATGAGGACGGGAAAAATCAGCAGTCCTCCACTTATTGGACAATCTGGTCTACCTCCTGAGCCTCAGCCACCCCTCGCAGGGGAAAAAAGACCAGTGAGCGCACTCAGACAGAAATGCCATATTTTTATCATGCTTTAGGTCTGACTGACCCCAAGTATTTTCAACCCATAAGCCTGTATGTGCTTAGACTTAAACAGTATATAGCTTGGTGATCATATAAAAAAAAGTCCTTATATTTTATCTGGTAATGAGGGTCATAATGTATGTTTTAATATCATTTTATGCCGATTAGCATATAATTTTGAGTTTAGAAAAAGAAAAGAAAAAGAAAGTTCTCACTCAGTTCTGAATGTCCAGTGAATGTAACCAGTAACTTGGAGATTTTGATGGTCCTTGGTGATTACTCTTAACTTCCAAAGGATAACAGAAAGTAACGGATTACTTATGTTACTGTGCATTTTTTGGCTTTGTTTTCATATTTATGTATGACATAGATTAGTAGACAGTAACAGGACACGGCTGGTGAGTAATTTTACCTTGAGAGTTTTCCACAAGGCTTGCAAATACCACAGAGACACCAATGAGAATCATACTTAATTGTGAGTCTCCTGTCCAGTTTTCATTGTCTGGGATGTAGAAAGAAGAAATTGAGCACCCAGAGGGCAATGCATGCAGGCTAACTGAGCAGAGAGAGGCTGCACTTTGAAAGACATGCAATGACAGTATGAGCTAACCCTAACCCAGGGTGAATATAAGTGGAATGTGTTCACAGTTTACACTTGTCTTTTAAACCTCATACAGTTTGAATGCTCAGTAAAATGATTTGTAGCTGTCACAGTTGCTCATAACAACCAGTGCAGAGTTATATGAATGAGAAAGTCTGAAGATTACAACAAATTCATCAGTTCTGTGTGTCTGCTTAACCCCATCCGCACATAAAGCATGTGAACAATGAATATTCACCAGAGTATCAAACACAGTATGATGTAATTTTATTGGACTTTTTCACTGGAGACACCCTCGTATTTATTTTATTGAACTTCTTTCCAGGGAATTATTACGCTCCCTTATTCTTCTATCACTGGGTTATGAATTCTGTGAGCTCATACCTCTTACAACCACATTATTTTTTAACTGCCTTATACATATTCACATCACAACCAACCATCAGCTATTCAAAGAGATTTATGTCTCGTCTAGTTTCTGTTTTACGAGAGTGCATAAGAACCATTTTCTTTTAAATTGTTTTATTTTTAAGCCCCAATAACTAAAAAGGCAAATATGGTATATGAACTAAACCTTTGATTGCAGTTCATGAGGTAGCATTTATAACAAAAAATATCTAATATCAGTTATCCAATGTAAAAGCAATATTTTAATGCTTTTTTCTGCCTTTTTGATTATGTTTGTGATTGCTGAATTGGAGTGAAGTGTGGTCGTAGTAGCTCTGCCTCAGTGCCCACACCACCTGTCATTAGCAGCAAACAGACGCTGGCGTGGGTTGCTTCCCAGTCAATAGACTGACACAGAGGTGCCGTTGTAAGCTTCAGAGTAAGTCGATTAGTCTAGACTTTGAAGTCTTAGAGGACACCTGAGTTTCTGAACTGCACCTCTCACCCTCACCAGCTCAGACATAAACAAAAGATAAATGGAAACTGGGGAGGTTTTATACTACATACGTCTGCTGCGAGCAGCTGAATTGATCATTTAACTGTTGTGAGCTGAAGGCATTAGCTAATGATTTCATTTATATTTTAAAAAATCAAAATGAAAAATCAAGTTTGGCAACGGTTTCGTCATCCAAATGATTTCCACCATACAGCTAAACAGACAGAGCATGACACTAAAGCTGCCAGTGTCAGGGGAGCAAATCCCTCTGTGGCCGACGCTGCTAAAAATGTTTGCACCCGTGATGTCGTGTGTTCTATCCGCGAAAGTATCCTAATCTACCCAACTGACAGTGTTAAACTCTCATTGGCAAACGCAGGGTGACACTGCGTGTGTAACGGTACAGTGAGCTTCTAGAGTAAATGTTCATATAGGATATGATGTTTTAGAAACAACTAGAGCTGATATGCTGAGAATGAACATCAGGCGTATTCTGAAATGTAAAACAGCCCTTTTGGTGGTTGCCAGCTAGTTACTTCTGGGTGACTGGAAGCAGAAAAGCCTTCGGGGCTTTAAAGGAACCTAAATTCACCCAGTGCTCATATGTCCATAAGTTCATTCATCCAGTACCTGCTGATGAAAAGGCTTCAGTGTGCATAAAGTAAATATGATTCAGTTTAAAAGCAAAATAAAACATATAGTGATTTATATGCATAGACATTAAATGCACCTGCAAAGCCTCGAAACGAGCTTGGCTCCTACACAGGTTTCTGGAGCAGACAGACTATAAAGTAAGATATCAATTAATACATATTGCTATAACTATATAAACACTAGGTTTTCATCCATTGGTCTCATATTTCAGATATTTTTAAATTCCAGTATTTTCAAAGTCAGTATATTTCAGTTTGATTAATCTTTGGATGCATATCATAGATCTCATTTACTTCATTCATTTGTGTAGAAATCACTAAGTAAAATTTCTTAAAGATGCACAGAATTGCCCAGTAATGACATTAAGATAGACATAAAATGATCTAATGTGTAGTAATGTTAGCGTAGCTTTCATTTTTAACTCATGACAGTGAGGATATGAGGTGAGAGTAACGGTGTAGGATTTTGGTTTGTTTTGAAAGTACATCGGCTAAATTGTGTGTAATTAGAAAACAGCACAAAGTAGAATTTAATGATCTTCTATTAGTGGCAGGGCGGCACGGTGGTGTGGTGGTTAGTGCAGCTGGCAGGGCCTTTCTGTGTGGAGTTTGTGAGCCTGTGAACCAATTAAACTAACGTCCAAAGACATTAGTTTAATTGGTGATTGGTGTCAATGTAGATATGAATGGCTGTGATAGATAGTTAAATTATCCAAGGTGTAACCCACCTCTTCCCCTATGACACCTTGGGATAGACTTCAGGCCAGATGTGACCCTGAGCCTTGGATATGCAGAAAAAAAACCTATGGATAGATCATTAGAGGTACCTTCCTGTAGACTTTGTTAGATAATTCAGTTTCTTATATAAAAAAAGCCTCTTTGCTTCCTGTTCGTAGCATCTTGAACCCTGTCAACAGTCAGCTAATACATCGATAATGGAATCATCAGTGCAGAGTTGCACTCCAGCAAACCTACCAGCAAAGCACCGTGTCACCTCCCATTGACTAGGATGCCACTCAGATAAGTCCCCTGATTAATCAGACTCTGCACATCATCATTATCAGTCATGTAAGACACGGCAGCCATTAAATGATAGGAAAACTGCTGAGGACACACACAGAGACATTACCGAAGCTTCTCTCTATCTCCCTCTGTCTTTTGTTTTCACATGCACACATACACACTGCAGGGAGTGTGTATGGAAACCAGTGGTAGTGTGTCAGTGGGGAAGCACTAACACAACAGTGGGTCAGTGGCTGTGCTGCAGTCTGAAGCCCACTGCATTTCCATGCACACTCCACTGCAGCACTTTGATTGCACACTGGCATCCCCCTCCTCTGCATCTCCACTGAGGAGCCGTCCCCATCATTACCCTTCTCACATGAGAACCCACTGCTGACATCTCTTATTGTGCGCCGCGCACTCACACGCTCACGCACGCCAAAACCAGCGTGCTCACACAGACACACACAGGTACACGTGTGCACAATTAACACACTAAAGTCCCCGTCTTTCTTTCTTTTCTTTTTTTTCCAAGCAAGTAAATAGGACACACAGGGCTGCCCTTCTTTCTTGTGTCCTTCCATTTGCTTGTCCACTTCTTTCTGCACAGCAGAATCAAAGCTGGTTTGTAGGACTCGGAAGCTGCTCCCAGAGGAGCCAAACCTGGACGAAAGCCCCGAGAACCACAACCGCTGTAACACTGTGATTTATTACTCGTGCACCAAACAAAGAGGAGTTCACAGAGAAAGTCCTCTTCACATGAATGCACTGCACCAAGAAGACCAAGAGTAATGAAGCACTCGCACACGCACGCACACACACACACACACAGTCACACCTCAGCGCTGTCGCAGTGCTTTCTCTCTGTGTACCGTGAGGTGAGTCATCAGCACGGAGAAGCATAACCTCAGCTCCAGCTAATCTCTCCTCTCCTCCTCCACCTCCTCTTCAACCCGCCAGCATCTCATTTTCTCCACTTATGGATGAAAGCATGGTGCCTTACATCATGGCTGCTGGCTCACGTATAGATATAAGGCCTCAGAGCCAAACACACAGCCAACGCATCCTGGGTAATCACCTCATTTTCCATAGGGGAACGGAACATATGCAGGTTTTGAAAAATAGCCAGTTACTCATTAAATATATCTGTGCAATCATGGCTTACATGCCTTTGAATTTTCACTTCAGTACAGGCTAAGAAACCTTTGCACATTCACAGATGAGTGCTCAAGAGGTCTTGAGTGTTGATTTTAAAACCAAGAATAGCTGCATATTGTAAACAATCTGGCAACCAGCGGCCTTTAAACTGGATTCAGCAAGCTTCCCATCATTCCCTGCACCTTCCCTGTGGGTACACACAGGTTCTCAGTGCCCTTTAAGGCAGAAGCCTGGAGATGTGATTAAATGCTGCGTGTTCACTCTCAGTCAGCAGGATACTGACCAGAGGCAACAAAAAGCCAAACTAATAAACACAGTGCCTCTTTGAACCCACACAGCTGACAATCAATCTGCTCCTCTGCTGTGGATCAGAGAAAGTGTTCAGAGAATAAAAGGGGGGAAAAAACTCACATGACTTCACATAGTTCAAACAGGAGGAAGACATTCCCAGGTTGCCTTCACATTTATAACAAGGCAGGCAAGCAGTCGTGCTTCACGCTGTCACACTGGGACACATGCTGGCGCACAATTTTTGAAGCCAAGCATCCATCACTTGAGGCAGTTTCTGTCCTACTTCTTCTAGAAGTGAACAAACAAAAGATTACGCTTTTTTATCCTGATATACATGCAGACAACACTGCCCGACGCTTGATTCGCCAGATGTAGTGACATTCGCATTAACAAAGACACTGAAAACAAGCCATTCACAAAACCTGCAGATGCATGTCAGAGACGTCAGTTTCCAAGGAGCGTCTTCGTGTATACGGCTGAACACGAACAGGTGAACGCACAAACAAAGCATCAATCCTGAAATGAAATTTTAAGAGGACTTACATTGGCTTGTTAGCGTACTGCATCTCCTGTGGAGGCTCTGTGACCATTCTCTGTGCTGTTATGCTGTTTAGTGTGTTGGTTTGTTTCTGTCAGCCTGTCTGTGTGTGTATGTGTGTGTCTATGCGTGTGTGTCAGTGCCCAGGGCCAAACCACTAGGATGGCTGTCCCCATGCTGACTTAGCTGTCATACATTAAAAAGGAACGGCCCAGGGAGCATATCAGCTTGCCTGTCCCTTCACTTGAAGCATCACAAACGCCCCCCAACCACCCATCCATGCTACCTCTCATACACACACACGACACTCACACTATGAAATATTTTCTGCCCAACCCCCGCCACCGTGCAAGCTGGGCCAATGGAGGTCTCCAGAGGTCCACACACACACACACACATCCAGAAAGACACCGTCACTCAGTCACGACGCATTCAGAAGGGCTGACACACTCTGTGACAAAAAACACCCTCGCAGGACTTTGTCTACCAGGCTCGCTCTCTTACATACAAAAAAAAATCAACAAACTCACCAGAGGTCATTTTATGCGCCTCTTTTCTGCAGTTTTATTTTTAGCGGTGCTGTGACTGTTTCAGTGCTGCATTGCTTAGATTATTCCTAACAATATTAACTCATTTGGTCTTTTTGATTTTTTTAAATAAGTATTAGAATAAAATTCTATTACACCTCATGCAGTTCACAAGTTTACATTCACTCATCATGGACATTAATTTCATGTTAATTTGGGGCTTTTAATGATTTCTCTGAACTGTTTAAGGTCTCTTGTAGTCATTTCTAAACCACTGCAGATTCAAAGATCATCAGTTAAAAATCATTTATGTAAGTACAAGTTATTTAGACCTTTACCAAGGACTGAAAGAAGACCAAACTGTCACCCTTACCAAAACCCCGACCTCAAGTCTACTGAAAATTTGTGGAACGTGTGGATAAACCAACCAATTCAAATGAACTTGACCAATTCTGCCCAGATGAGTTGTCAAATATCCAACAATAATTATGCCTCGTTGGTGGCTACCATGGGTCTAGTAAAGTTCCAACTTGCTAGAGGACACTTACCATATTTTGGCAAGGGTGTATGTAAATATTTGAGCCTTTATGTATGACATTGACCCTCTTTGAATTCAAGAAAATCCAAACTAAATTCAAAGTTATTTTTTAATCACATGAAAGATGGGTGCTCTAAAATCATCCCAGCCGTGGAAAAAGAAATCTTTAAAAGGCTAAAACTATTCAAACATTCATGCCCATAATGAGCGGATATTAACTTTGTATCACAACTGAAAACGATCTTCTGCATTTTGCATTGTTTCGTCACTCTTTTAGTCACAGCTGTTAATTTGTCATCGATCTGAATGTTTAAAACATGGAAGGATGATTTTATCTTCTCGTAGAGCATCATGTGATTCAGCAGAAATAAAACTCAACATGACATCATTGATAGGGTATGTAAAGCAGTTCTCACCTGGAGTCAAATATGGGGTCGGTGTACATGGGAGGCGAGCACAGAGGTTGCTCTCCTGGAGTGTTTGGGGGCGCAGTGATGCCCCCTTTCTCGCCCTGTCCTGAGACACCATCTGTAGGAGCAGATTAATATTTTAGCCCTTTTTACAACTTGGCTGATTTACACCTCTTTCTCTCTGACCGGGTGAACAAGCAGAAGAATTCATGAGCTGGTAATTGTGGGAAATTGCCACATGTAAGGAAGACACTCACTTCTCTTTGTGAGAGTGTGTTTTATGTAAAAACACATTAACCTGGAGTAGTGCGGCACAGACAAGGCCCTGCATTTGCACCCACGTTGAGGCCATATGTTGTCAGAGGCTAGTTAGGAACGCTGGCGGCTCAGTAATCCCCTCAGCCACCCAGATTTAAGAAGCTATTTTTGCTTGCTATTAGTCTGTTGTGCTGGATTACTGCAAAGTAGTTTAATTTCCTTTGTATTGTACTTTTTATATGTGTACATAATTAAAACTTTTGAACATGTAAGTGCAAAGCTGCCACAGATTAATGAGCTGAAACATTTTTATTAGAAAGACCCTCTATGACCTCTTGTTTTTGTGCTTTACTGCTTAATGGTGTAATTAGAGGCTTATTAATGTTTTTACCTTCTCCATCCAACAGAAAACAGGTTAGCAGGTGAGGACAAACTTCCTCCAAAACAGAGCAGAATGAGCTGAATGCAGCAGGCCCCTTCGAGGACAGGTGGTCCAGGAATATCTCGGTCCGCTTCTTGTCCGAATCCTGTCCCAGTATTTCCTTGTACTCTCCCAGTGAAAAAACCTTGTCATACACCAGGTAAGGAAGTACACTGTTGACATCCAGCTCGCTCAGGATCTTTTCTCTGTGCTGCTGGAGAATCTTAGCTGCCCATCTCTGCTTCTTCCTGGCACATGGCTTCCTGCCAGACCTCTGCTGCTGCTGTCTTCTTTGCCTCTTCACGAACCACCTCTTGGTGCCACTGCCAAACATCTTCGAGTTGAGGAAATCCACCAAAACTTCTTCCACAGCTCTGTCAAAATAGTTCCCAAAGGAGGGGAGGTGCATATTTCATGCCAGTGAAGAGACCTTGCCACATATTTCTTCAAGCCTCCCTTTGTTGTTGTCTGAGTCGTTTATCTGGGCCAGGAAGAGACAATCTGGACAGTAGCTGATTTCTAGCCGGGTACTTAGCGACACTAAGAAGATTAACAGACTCTTAAGTACACCAATGCACATTGCTCACTAGCGCTTAGACACCCTCAACATATTTTGCATTATTTTCCTGTCTTGTTGGAAGATCAAACATTCACTAAAGTCTTCATTTCATATCCGTATGGCCCATTTAATTAAAAATGTGTCTAACTAGTTTTTCTGTTCTGTTACAGCCCAGAAGATAATTTAGAACAACCATGTCAGAAGGCTCCACAGTTATTTTGGGTTGTGCTGACTGGCCTCGAAATCACCAGGGACTTACAAAACAAGGAGTGCGAGAGTCAAATCCTCTACCCATCGAGGAAAACTGTGTAAAGTGAATGAGACATACTGTTAGGCTGAGTAAGATGGGAGGAACTCAGCAATCCGCAGCTCAGCAACTCTCCTAACAACTCACCTTCCTGGATATTGCTGTGAGAATGTGACACCTGATTAAAACAAGATTAGAACATTTCGTCACGGGCACTGACCCATTAAATCCAGCGTTACTCCTGCTTAAGGAGAAGCATTAACACACGAGGAGGAAAAAGGGTGTTTCAAGGGGAGCTTAATGTATTTCAATGAAAATCTATTAAAAAGAAAAGACTAATGCAGCACAAACCAATATGACCTTGAAGTGGATTTTATCAAAGTGCTGTGGAAAAAAATAAACGCCTTTACCAGAAGATGGTGCTATTTGATCAGTGACTCCTGCACATGTGGCCATAATAGGCTTTCATTAAATATTCACCAGGACCAAAAACTGAGCCAAAAGTAATACATCACCGAATTTGAGAAGTATGAATACAGAAACAGCTCGTTATAAAAGATGATACAAAACAGGGGCTGTGGCAGAGATCATTTTTACAGTGGTCAGGCTCAGATCGTTACTCGCGTCGGGGTGGAATAGAAAATGAGTTTTTCTTCTATGTTGAGAATTGCTGCAGGCTAAATAATCACTTTTACGTCAGTTACCGTTGTCATTAGCCTAAGCAGGCATGACTTATATCTGAACAGACACCAAGAGAACTTAGAAACTTTTAAAAAAAATTTAAGCCTTAGTGATTTAAAAAAAGGACCATTTGGTAAAAGCTTTGTTTTTTCTTTATTCTTATCGAAAAAGCTCATAAAATAATTACAGTGTAACTGAATGGCTGCTCTGTTAAACTGTATCTCTACTGGAAGTTAGAAAAAAAGAGTATTCTGTGAGTATGTGCATAGCACTTTAACATGTCTCATCATCACTAGATGGGACTTGGTCATGGCCTCAGATTGCACCAGGGAAGACAGCACTGTAGTTAATGTAAATTATGATTTGCTGATATAATTTTTATATTCTTATTTTTTTTTAAAATATGTGCATTATAATTTGTGTATTATTTGTCTTTAAAGGGCTAAAATTAACCAAGAAATATTTCAAGTTTTTCCAGCAGGAAAGCAAAAATACATGCTAACACACCCACATTTCAGACACAAATGTTCATTTAAACTGTACTTTAAACAGTTCATTTAAACAACTGCCTCGATTGAAGGAAATGTAGTGAAAGATTTATTTTTGTTATTTACCCACTTGATATGATTTGACTGGGACCTCCTGCAGTGGTGTGGTAGTTTTGTGTTCTGAGTTTTACAAATCATTCACACTCACTCAGCTACTGTAGTTGTCATCAGTAACAACAGAGAGGCATAAGGCCAGTTGTACATGCAGTTTTTCCCTTGTATTAAGCAAAGGAGGACATGTTTGCTCCACGGTGTCGCCTGTCTGTGGAACGCTGAGTCTTTCTCTTCCTCTGTCTAACTGCACAGCCACCTACTGTGCTTTGCACTTATAGAGCACTCTGCTCCGGCCCTACATCTACTATAATGGGAGAGAGGTTAAGTAGCAGATGCAAGCCAGGTTTACCATTCTTTGCAGCACCCTAAACCTACAGCTAAGCCAGAGAACCACACCGTGCTGTCATTCTATATTAGGTACTCCTTGCTATTACCAGGTTGAATACTCATTTGCCTCCAGAACTGCCTGAATTCTTCATAACATAGATTCAACAAGCTGCTGAAAGCATTCTTCTGAGATTTTGCTCCATATTGAAATGATAGCATCACACAGTTGCTGCAGATTTGTCGGCTGCATATCCATGACGTGAATTTCTTGTTGAACCAAATCCCAAATGTTGGACTGAGAGCTGTTGACAGTGGAGGTCATTTCAGTACAGTGTTTAAGAAACCGCTTTGAGCTTTGTCATGTGGCTTGTTATCCTGCTGGAAGCATCCATCAGAAGATGGATACACTGCGGTCATAAAGACATGGACAACACTCAGGTAGAGGCGGCGGCATTTATTGATGCTCATTAGACTAGACAACGTTTTTGCAATCCCTATTTTGATGCTCAGTGTGAGCTACAGTGGGTCATCTGGTTGAGCTGATATTTGAGTTAATGAGTAGCTGAATGGGTCTGGTTCACAGAGTAGCTGCTGAGTTTAAACATGACCTGTATTTTGATGCAGGTCAAAGTTCAGTGTCAGGTGCATTTATTGCATACTGAATCACTTTGATTTGACTGATTTATTGTGTCTCTTAAGAGCATTCCTGTGGTGGATAAAGTCATTCCTGTCTCATTTGTTGTCACTTTATTTTTGTCATACACAAACAAACTATATATGTCGTGGTCCCTCAGTCCTTTCCGGCTGATCAGGTTTTATTTTCTCTCTATCTCTCTGCTTCAGTTTCTATTGCTTCTATTGCTTCTCTCTTCTCCACTTCTCTTTCTCTTTCTATGTTGTTGTCTATGCTACTGGGTGGGACTCATTCTGGGTTCCCGCTCTAGACTCTACACACCTATGGAAATCCCCCACCTATCTCCAATTATCTCATCAGCAGCCACAATCCAGATAGTTGCTGGCTGTCATTCTTTGCTGGATTGTTGAACAATCTAGTTAGTGAAGTGCTGGCTGCTTCTGTTTGTGTTTTGCCTTGAATTGAATTCGTGTGTGTTTCCCTCCGTACACATCTTCCCTTGATTACTGCCCTGGGGTGTGCTGAGCCTGCCTGAGAGAGAAATGAGTTGAGGAGTGTCCGATGTTTTGATGCCTTTTCCCCTGTATCCCTGGAGCCCCATTTCCCCTTGTACACTGTATATAGCAGAACTGGTGATGACTGCACATAGACACACTGAACTTTCACCTTTCCGAGTTTACTGAGTCCACTCCTTCCAGTAAACGTGACAATGCACATGTAGACAAAGTCTTTCTGCGCCTATATTCACAAAGCTCCTTATCTCCTTGCCTAACAACTGATTATTATTATTTCTAAAAGCATGACTGTATGTCCGGAATTGATGAAAGGTGTCAGACGGCTGTGTACACGTCTGCGTCAGTGCATCAAAGGTCACAGACCATGTTCAACAACTTTGGTTTTTTACTGAGTGCTTGCTGTATTCAAATAATTCCTGCACAATGCATAAATAGAAGAAAAACACACTCAAAGAGTGGTGAGCATGTTCCCTCAGACATAAAATGACACCTCTTCAAGACATTAAGTGTACTTTCAGCCCTGGATCCTATTTTCTAAAAGATGGCTCGTCTCGCTTGTTTCTCTGACAGCAGCAGCATTTTCTATGTCAAGGTGACCGAGACCACAGCTGTTTTAGCAAAAAGAAAATAGGACCATTGTAGAGCAGCAGGATCTCAGTTTTTCCACGACCACAACTTCACCACATCTGCAATAATACTAATAATAAATAAACCGGTAAAAAAGGGTTTTGCAGTTATTTAGACTTGCATGTTTATCAATAAAGGACATGCAGGAAAGACTTATAGGCAAACGCATGCTTACTGACTGCTTTGTCATAAATTTTAAACCTCAATTCCAGAGTTTTTGCCAGATTTTTAAAGCTCAGAATTTTTTTTAATCCAGAATATGATCTTTTTATTTACATTTTTTAAGTCCACCCTTAAATTCTTGCTTTTACACTCAAGGCTACTTTATATCCTCACATTGGTAAGACAGATCAAGAAACCTCAGCATCAGACCAAATGCATTACCAAACATTAATACACATAATAAAATAAAAACTTGAAATGAAATGAAGCAACCTGATCATAGTGGGGTTTTACCGATCGACGTCACGCACAAAGAGAACAACTGAGGTTTGTTCTTTAAAAATATCTTTTCGAACCAAATGGTTTTTTTTGCATAGTGTAAGTAAGGCAGCAGTTAATTATTAACTGATAATGAAGAAAAAAGTAAGACCAGCTATTAGTTCTGCTTTCAAATTTAATGAATTTACCAGAGTGGCACTGTTTTAAAGTTTAAATACATTTGTAAATGTGAATGTGCCATGCAGGTCGGATCAGTTCCAGTTCCAATTCTGCAGATCTGAGTCTTTCTTTTAAAGAAATACATTTTAAAGCATTTGCAATAACTAGCAGTGTCAACTGTGCCATCCCATTGTTATTACATATTTACAAATGAAAGGCTTATCCGTTATCAGTGACATTATGTTCTACTGCCTGAGATCGTAACCTGAGGGTAAGGCTGCATACTTAATCTTTAATCGCAGCTCTCTGTTTGCACTCCCATTACACATTTAACAATGAATTTTTTTTTTTATCTAATTCTGGATTATAGTTGTGCCTTTATCAACTCTCTCAGTACTGACCCACACTGACATGTATTCATTTGTTATATATTTTGTTCCTGAATCTTTATCATAAAGTCAAGCCAAAACACCCTACTTACTGCATGACTCAACCTCTGTTTGACATTATCGCACCAGACAGAGAAAATGCACTTAAAGATAAGCAAAATAAAACAATTGAGAATTTCTGAGGAAAAGAGGACAAAATCATAATGCAAATTTTTGTAACGACTAGTTATCAAAATTTTGGCCACCGAAAACATATTTTCCAGTTGTAATGTAACAAATCTAAGTACACTATATTAGTGCAGGCGCTTTGTTTGTGTTGGTGTGTTGAACCGAACAAATACTGACTATACTGGGAGAAGTATATGTTTGAAAGGTTTTAAAAGTTACATTGCTGCTGAGACATGTCATTTTGATACTCTCCCCAGTCCTAAATGTCATGGTCCTGGGTCGTGTGACCCAGTGTTATGAGGTTGTTGATGTTCTTGTTATTCGTTTGAGTTTAGTTTCATTTCAGTTTATCTACTTACATTCTGTCATGCCTAGTTCAGTTCTAGTTCATGATTTATCAAGCTCCCCATTTGTCTCATCCCTGTGTTAAGTCTTCCGTATCAGCCTGTCATGTTAAGTCTACGTGTGTTTATCTGTCATGTTTCATGTCCAAGTTTTCTTTGTTTGTCAAGTTCCAGTCATGTCTGTGTCTCGTTATGTTTCCTGTTTTATTTTGAAAAAGGTTGTGTGTGTTCTGTGTTCATGTGGTTAGATTAAATCTCCCCTGTGCTGTCATTATGTTTAATTCTAGTCAGCCATGTCCTCTTGTGTCTCCACTTCCCCTGATCACCTCATGTGTGTATTTATGTCCTCAGGCTTCCTGTGTTCACGTTCAAGTCGTCTGTTATCTCTCAGTCATGGGTTTTGTTTTCACTGTGTTCATAGTTACTCAGTGTTCATGGTTTCTTCATAGTTTTTTCACTGAGTTTCATAGTCTTTAGTTGCACAGTGTTCAGTCTTCTTTGCTTTCTTAGTTTCACGTTTTGCCTGCAACCAGCTAAATAAAGCTCGCCTTTTGTTAAAGCCCCGTCACGTCTCCTGTAACACCTCTCTCTCTGCATCTGGGTCCTGAAATCTAAACACTCCGGCGCACCCCGCCGTAACACTAAATTTTGAAATTTTAAAATGAGTGAATGTAGGTGACAAAGGCATGATGATAAATTAAGGGTATGGCACATCCTTGGGACGTTTGTGGAAGTTGTACTGTAAGCCAGCGGTCTTCGAGTATAACAGTTGTAACCATGCTTACTGTATTTATTACTGTAAGTATTTCAGAGAACAGGGAAACGTATCAGAGTAACTCAAATAAATTACATTATAGTCAGCAGTAGGAAAATTGAGCCACTGCATTAAAGATGCTGATAGGTGCTGATATGAAGGAGTAAACAGCAGAATGACCTCCTGTGTCACCTTTGTTCTACAGAATAATTCTAATAGCGTGAGACGCTCTTTGTGACAATGAGTAATGACTCATGTGATCTTTACACATTATAAAAACAAGGAAATGTTCACCTCTTGCTTCTCATATATTCTCTACAGGTGTTTCCAAGTAAGAATTTATATACTGCGTCTTGCAAACAGTTTCCCAGCAATGTAACTTTGCTTCCTTGTCTCCTGATTGGCGCAATAAACTTCCAAATGATTTCTTTAGATAACCTTTTATCTCCCAAGGAAGCCAGTGACCGAGTTATTGTAGCTTTTGCATTTTCAAATCAGTGTGAACTTTTATTTTATTTTATTTTGACGTTTAGTTTCAATCTCAGTTTCATTTCCATTAGTCTCCAGTGCAGGTTTCAGGGTTTGAAAATGTTTAGTTTTAGTTTAGATTCTATTCATTTGCTAATTTTAGTCTTTTTAAGTGTTATAGGACGGAGAGCAGATGTCAGAGACGAGACGATGAGAATGATGATGACAACTATTTCGGACATATAAAATGAAATAAACCAATATACTCACATATAAAATGGTCAATTATATCAGCATTAAATTTAATTTTCTTTTCTTCTTTCTTTAATTTAATTTTTAATTTATTTCATGAGTTTCATGAACTTCAAGGTTTTTGACTTTGAAAACAAAATGTTAGTGTGGTTTCTAAATTCTGGCTTGATACATGATCCCGATTGCTTTTTTTCCCTAAAGTTTACGTGAGAGTTGAAGTAAAGTTTCGTATGTATTACCCCAGACTTCCACACAGTACTCTAAATATGGCAACATAAGATTAGTAAGTGTCACAATAAAACTCTGAACCTTTTGAAATCAGTTGACCCGCAGTGTTGTAGTCATCCACAGTAAAGATGTTTATGTTCATAAAGATGTTTATGAAATCCTTGTCAGGCCTGTGAAGGGCCATATAATCCTAATCTTTGCTCTTAGATTACCTTCACTGTGGCTTACTTGTGCTTCTTAGAGACTGGGAGGATGATTTTTTAGTTGACTCTACTATGCAATCAGCTTCCACTCTGGGCTCAGGACACGAACACTATCTCTATTTTAAGGATTAGAGTTTAAATTTTCTTTTTTTTTGTTAAACCTTACAGTTCCAGGATCCAGTGACCCTGAACCTTGCCTTAGGCGTGCTGCAGTAGTCTCAGGCTGTTGCACTAATTTCCCAACAATGCACTGAGCATTTTCTCTCTGATGCCCTCTCTTGACTCCCTGTGTGGTTATGTGCCACTTTTGTGTGTCACTAACTTTTGTCTCTCTGCTCTCCTTTTCTTTCTTGAGACTAACCCACCAACTGATGTATTTGAATAACCCTGAGCCTGCTTCTCCTGGAAGTTTTCTCCTGTTAAAAAGGAGTTCTTTCTAAATGTTATAAATAAACATTTAAAAAATGAGTTCTTCCTTCTCAGCTCTGCCAAATGGTAAATGGTCTGACAGTTGGGGTTGTCCCCCTAAAATTACAGTCTTTACCTTAAAACAAAAAGCACCTCAGGACAACTGTTGTTATGAACTGCTTTGAAATAAAATTGACCCAGAGGCACAAAATCCATATTACTTCAAAGACCATGTCTTCCTCATTAGTGCTGCTCAGAAACTCTTAAGGCCTTTCACCTCAGCTGCTCCAGTGAAGCTTCTCAGTGTCTGTCAGATCAGATGCATCAAGCTGGACAATAGTTTCAATTTGTGAAACTGTGTGCAAGGTGAAGAACAGCAATCATTAGACCCAGTCATGCTTCAGAGCCTTGGTGAAATATTCTTGACTGTTATGCACCAGCAGAGAGGTTTAGCTAAACAACACACACAGTTACAGTAAATCCTCTGTGTTTTCCTACCACCTGTGCCAGCCAAGTAAAACATTTACCAGTGCAAAATGCATTTAAGTGTTTTTGTGTTCACGTCAGCTTGTATCTCGTGCTTAAAGTTAAACTAGAACTTTATGATACCCGTGCATCCACCCATCTGATCTTAAGTGTGTTTTATAAGCAATAAATAAATGCAATCCACTGTTTAGTGCAGTGAGGCTTGTTTGGCTTACCGCTCAACCAGCAAATCCATTTTAGGAGTTTTGGTTATTGAAATGAATGTTTAGTCCAAAAGCTTGCAGAAGGAGCCAAAAGCAGCACAAAACCCTCCAGATTTTTAATGTAAAATGTTTGTTTATTTCTCAAAGTTATACAGATACAATAAAGCAAGAAATCAACAATATAAACCGGCCGTACACTTCAGATAAAAACACTCACAAGATTCACAATGAATAAAAATGATTTGACAAATTATAGGTACATTATTTCTCACAAGATATACCCTTATTGATTCTACAATGATGTTTATGATTGGATTAAAATGTATCAGGTTGTATCCTTCAAGTAATTCAAGTAATTAAAATAAAAACTAGAGTCTACCAAAATGGCTCTACCACTCTCTATTCTTAACACATAAACATGGCTAGTTTTGTTCTTTCTGTAAATAAGTTAGAAGTTTTCATAGTGATGTATAAAATGGGCCTGATCCCTCTTGTTCATCTGCTGGCAAGCTTTCTCCACATTTTTGGTCAGTCCTGGAGGACCACAGCTGAACACTCCAATTTTACCCACCTAAAGAAAATGATACAAATTCAGACGTTAGAATAATCCACTCATGTCCTCCGTCGGGTAAATAAGGACGGATGAAGGCCTGACCTCTGGATGAACCTCCTGCAGGGAGCTAAAAAAGGAGACGAAGGGCGGGCGGCCAAAGTGGGTGACGGACCTGAGGCCGGTGAAGAGGCTGCGGTTCCACACTTTTTGAAAATGGCGCTCACACACGTACTGCACACACAAAGATGGGGAAATTCATTAGTGAGTACAGTACTCATGTGAATCCTGACAAGAGTTATCACTTCATTTGCTTCAAAAGTGTCGTTAGACTGCATTTCAGGGCAGCTGGGATTCAGTCTCAGCAGCCTTCCTGTGTCTCATTCTAGTGGAGCTTTCAATTACAGGTTCATTGTAGCTTGTTGTTTTTGTTTTCTACACTGATTGCAGCGGTCCTGTAGTATCCTGCTGTTTAAGACACTCACCAAACTCTGAAAACTAAGCAAGATGTCAGTCTTACATGTTTACAGAAACACACACCAGGTTCAGGGATACTACTCCCTTTATGTTTCTGTTTGGCTGTTAATCTTGTTTTCTTTGGTTCTCTAGTTTTGTGACCCGTGACCATTAAAACACCAAGTCTCTGGTTGTTTAATGTTAGCCCACTTATTAACTTTCCTCACATGGGAAGATTGATAGCGGTTTGGGTAATTACAATACATTTGCATACTTTTGTACTACGAGTGGGATTCAAACAGATCTATACTCTATGCATAATATCATTTTTCACACTCTAAGAGATGCACCGAGGGCACCGGTATATTGCCTAAGGACACTTTTTGACATGCTAAATGGAGGAGCTTTCTAATTAATGGATGACTCAAAACTTCAGCTAAAAGTCTGGAAACCAGGGAAAACAGCCCGTGAAACTCAGTCATGTGCTCTATTCTATTTGTTCGACCTGTAAAAAGTGGTTTCAAAGGAGCACTTGCTCTGACTGTTCAATAGGAACAAAGCAAATTCTAATCGTGCCCATGAAAGCGATTCTGCTAAGAAATCAGTAAAGGTTTTATCAAAATTAGACAAATAAGATGTAATGTGTTTAATAGCCAGCTTTACAGATGTTTTGCACAGGTTAGCTTCCTTGTTAGAAGGCGAGTGACATGAATCTTGTCATCTAACTCTCATCAAGGCATTTGGTATCCTAAACCAGGTTTGGCCAACTCCAGGCCTCGAGGGCCGGTGTCCTGCAGGTTTTAGATCTCACCCTGGGTCAACACACCTGAATCAAATGATTAGTTCATTAACAGGCCTCTGGAGAACTTCAAGACATGTTGAGGAGGTCATTTAGCCATTTAAATCAGCTGCGATGGATCAAGGACACATCTAAAACCTCCAGGACACCGGCCCTCGAGGCCTGGATTTGAACACCACTGTCCTAAACAATCCCTTTAATACAAATATTGATTTAATTGTTTGATAAAGGTTTAAATACATTTCACTACACTCTCTATTTCATGTGATACTTTGAAATGGTGACTGCAGATCTTACCAGCATGGTCGTGCGGAGGTCGAACTTTTCAGCCACCTGAGTGATATAAGTGTGGACCGACACCAGATCCTGAGTGTCCATTTCTTCCACCTCCCTGATGATGTCTGACACCCACTCAAACTGACGCTGTGTCCGTGTCACCCAGATGAAGTAAACCTGAAAAAGTACAGGACTGTTAGGAGGAGAATTTCAAGATAAAATGTGTTTCTGGTTGTTTCATTCAGGACTCACTTTTTTGCACAAAACCTTGGACTTGACAGAGGACTTGAACACCAGGTCTTTGAGAATTGAAGTGAACGGGGTGACTCCAATCCCTCCTCCCACCAGAACAGACACCTCAAAGTCAATCCACTCCTGATGGCCCTCGCCAAAAGGTCCATCCAAGTACAGCTTAGGGTGAAGTGAAAGATGAATACCAGTGCCATGAAAATAACTGAGATTCAGATGAAACCACATGCAAAAACAACCTACCTTTGGAAAAGCTCCAAGCTCCAGCAGGTTTTCCTCGGTGTAGAGCTCTCTGAGCTGGCTGGTCCACGGCCCCACAGCTCGGATGTGCAGGCTCAACGTCTCTTCGTGAGGAGCTGATGTGAGAGTGAATGGGTGGTACTCATCCGTGCCCAACATCAGACATGCTATGCGAACCCACTGGCCCGAACGGTAAACAAAGCCCTGTGGCCGCTTGAATTCCAGATGTGTCACACCTGCAGGTAGGATAAGTCATGCACAAACACATTGCATGATTTCAGTGAAGACAATGCAACATTTTCATTAGCAGAGATTGAAATCAGGTCGAGACAGAACAATGAGCCATTTAATAGAGAAAAGCCATGTTTAATCTCCCGAAAGGGTCACCTGATGGCAGCAGCTCAGCTCTGATAACCGGGATCTCCACCTTCTTCCTACTCAGGCTGATTAGTTTGTCCAGGAGGAAGAGCAGGCCAGGTGGGATGAGGTAGATGTGGAAACGAGGCTCTTGAAGCAGAGCGAAACTGCCATGAATAACTGTCTGTCAGGACAAAACCAAAGCTGGTATCACACCGCTGTTCAAAACTGCCTCAGTTGTGCGCTTTAAACCCAAATAGTACTTACAAGAATGTACACGGCAACATAGAGGTAATGGGTGATCCAAAATGCACGAAAACTGATGCGACGGAAATAGTGTGAGGCAAAAACGTACATGAATGCGAACGCAAAGAGAAGCAAGACCCCAGTCATTCCTATAAGAAAAGAAAAATGCAGAGCAAGCAAATTAATTATTAAAAAAGTAATACTGCAGCATGTCTGTAATCAACTATTTCATAGCATACCTGGAACAGTTTGAAAGAACCACCAGTACCACTTGGGAGGAAGTTCAGACCTAAAAGGAGAACACGCCAAACATAAACTGGGATAAAATTCCAAAATCTGCAACATCTAAGGTTTCGTTTGAAGTCTTACCCGTTGTTTGATACGACTTTTGGGAAGAGACAAGATAGGATGTTAAGGTCGCTGACGGAGAAGACGTAGATGTTGACCACGTGGCCCAAACTGTGAACAACTGTAATGAAAACAGAAAACAGTGAGCACCACATGAATATTTATATCACCAAACATCAAATCGTGACCATCCTTCCCATAAATACCGACTTGAGAGGATGATGGCACTCATGGCCATAAAGCGATGAAAGTCAATGGCAGCGTCAAAGGGGATGTATCGATTCAGGAAGGTCTCTCGGCAGAGCGTGATGAGGTTACGACACACGGTGAGAAGCATGTAAGGAAACAGAAAGGAGATGGCAGCGGCTGAACCACGGGACACGATGATACCCACCATGGATGTCTCGGGGACACCTGTAGATACAGACTGCAAGCCATAGTCTGCGCACAGTAATTGTATTCAGATTAGATGGGGGGGAAATGAACATGCTACGGGGCTGTGATGCAGTGGGGACACACAAGGAAGATTTCCACTCACAGTAACATCTTTCAAGTGCAACACCAGCTGTGATGCCGTACACGATGATGAAGCACACAATGTGACGCCGATAATTCTCAACGAAACGTTTGAACTGCTGGATTTTCTGCTGGACCGGGTTCTTTATGTACTTCTCGCGCTTTGGCTTCACATAGACATTTGGAGTATGGACGTTTAACCTGAAAACAGTTGAACCTGTTACATTTTGTTTCCCAATCTAAGTGTTAAAACAGATGCAAAAAGAAAACAGAAAACATGCAAACACCACAGAAAAAGGTCCCACCCAGCTGGTGGAACGTTTCCTGCTGTGAGGCAACACTGCTAACTGCTGCCCCACCTAGAATGTGTGTCATTAATCTAGCACACTTAAGTAGGTGGGTTAATCTAACTTCAAAGTGTTGCAGCATCATAAAAAGCACCAATTTGTTTTTATATTTTTACAACCAACACACAGTTACATTGTCAGGCATTGTGTTTACTTGTGGATTTGAAAGGTGATTCAGGTGTGCAGCAGGGCACACCTCAGTGATGTATAAGACTAACACTACACAAGCAAGGATTCAACTGGCAGCTCGGGCTGTCCCTTCCTCACTTTCTTTCTTTCTTTCTTTCTTTCTTTCTTTCTTTCTTTCTTTCTTTCTTTCTTTCTTTCTTTCTTTCTTTCTTTCTTTCTTTCTTTCTTTCTTTCTTTCTTTCTTTCTTTCTTTCTTTCTTTCTTTCACATGCTTGCTGAGTGGAGTTGAAATGCAAGGAAAGGATCCAAGTGAAGGAAGCCAGGAGACTTGTTAGCATAGTGACAAGCAGCCGATGTCTCTCTTTAAAATTTTTCACGTCTTACTTTGAAGACTACTTTTCTTGTGTGCCTTCTTTTGTTTTCACTTCCCGTCTTTGTCTGTGTGTACTTATTCTGTGTGTCCATCAGTCCTTCAATGTGATTGGGCCTTGTCTTTGTCACTCACAGCATCTTCTGCAACTTAGGCTTACGCCTTTTTTTAAGTTTTGCCCCATTTTCCTTTAGTTTGTTTTCTACTTGTTTACTTTGATTGTTGAACTTCATCAGCCTAATTAAGGCTCACCTTTGGTTTTGCATTTAGGTTGTCTTGTAAATACACTTCACACACCAAGTATGGTTTTATTTAAAGCTGTGGTAGACTTTTGTCTTTCTCGGTATTCATAATTTTCATTCTTTAAAGAACTTAAAGAAACCATACCTTTTCCGTTTGCGTATCTCTGGTCCGTCTGTCTTGTGACTGCTGAAAAAAAGCAAAACAATATTGAACATCATAGAAATACAAGCTGGATAAAAGAAAGAAATAATCCTGGATTTTTGTCTTAAGTATTGCAAACATTTTTGATGTGAATGAGTTATGGCATCCAGTTTTCTCACCTGTTTGCCGGACAAATGAAGGACACTCTCTGGTCTCGACTCAGCTTCTTCTTCCCCTGTTTCTCCATCCCTGTGCACATGCCAGACACACAACTGCATCAGACAAGGTCAGAAAAATGAGGATGCTCTTAAACAAAACTTTCTCCAACCTTTGACATTGAGCTGAGCAAACTGCAGCTCCTTCTCGTGATCCCGCAGCAGAAAATGAAAGTCCTCCCACGAGATTTTCTCCTTGTCATCAAAGCCCGCGGCCTGCATCATGGCCTTGATGCCGTCCTCTGCCTGACTCTTTGAAAGAGCACCGTTGGAGATTTCTATGAAAGACCTGCAATTCATCAAAAGGTTGAAAATGACAAATAAAACACACAGAATAAATGTGGTGCACTCGTAAAAAAAGGGAAAGACCAAACCTGAGCATCCTGGCAAATTCTTCTTTTGATAAGAAACCAGTTTCGCCAATGTCGTTCATAGAAAACATGAGTTTGGACTTTTCCTCTGGAGACCCTGAACACATACACATATCATCAGACATCAGAATTTAAATGTCTATCAATCAAAACAAAAAAATTTAAAGGAAGTCTTTTCAAAGTACAGCATCAGGTCAGTTAAACTTCTGGGATATTGATCTGGTCAGTTAAGTAGCAGAGGGGCTTGTTAATCAGTTTCAGTTTCTTTGGAGTTAACAGGTGCACCAGAGAGGCAGCAATGAAACAACCCCCAAAACAGGAATGATTTAGGTGGTTGTTTTCGGACTTTTTATTCACAACCTTTGCATTTGGCTATAGTCAGTGTAACTACTGGTAGCACAAGGCGATACCTGAACCCTACAGAGGTTGCACAGGTAGTTCAGCTCCTCCAGGACGACATATGTGCCATTACTAGAAAGTTTACTACTTCACCCAGCACAGTCTCAAGACAATGGAGGAGATTCCAGGAAACGGGCAGAAAGCTGGACAGGGCCGTAGAAGTTTCTTAATTAACCCATCAGCGGGATCAGTATCTGCTCCTTTGTGCAAAAAGGAGCTGGATGAGCGCTGCCAGAGCAAGAAAATGACAACCAGCAGGCCAGTGGTGTGAACGTCCCTGTCCAAACAATCACATATAGACTTTATGAGGGTGGTCTGAGGGCCCAACATCCTCACAGGCTCCCGTGTTCACTTCCTGGCAGTGGAGCCCGATTGTCAGTTAGCATAGAATACCAGAAGTGGCAGGTCCACCTCTGCTGGCCTGTGCACACATTAACTGGCTGAGCTAAATCCAGTAGAACACTTCTGGGACACCAGTTTGCACCTCAAACTGTCCAGGAGCTCAGTGATGCCTTGGTCAATCTGGAAGGAGATCCCCCAGGATCTCTTGAATTCAGCCCTCTGTATGTTGATCATTATGCAATGTGGCATCCTATCATTCCTAAATGAGATGTGCTGCTTTATTTTTTGGAGCAGTGTACCTACAGTGTAACTGCTTTCATGTGTGTGACTGATGTTCTTCATTTTTACTTGAAGTTGGACTGTTTTTCATGATGCTTTAAATACTGTTCCAGCATTTTTTTAAATTCTGGAAACCCATTCTTGTTTGTTGTTTTGGAGTTTGTTTGTTTTTTAATTACTATTGAAAGAATTTAAATTGCAGATGCACTTTTAGAGCCGTGGCTAAAAGGCAGAGCATACTTTGAAGTCACTAGTTTTACCTTTCATAAAGATAACAATAACATCCAGAAACTCTTGAAAGGAGAGGTATCCATTGCCATCTTTATCAGCTAGTGTAAACATGGAGTCCACAAATAAGGAATCGGATTTGAGGCCAAGTGCATCAGCAAACTCCAACGCCGTCAGCTCACACTGGAGAACCTCCCTGGCTTTCTTGTGGGATATGCCACTCATGTCTCCGGCGTCACACTTCTCTATTTCCAAGACCTGTGAGGGAAGTGTTATTACATGTCACCATAGTGTCATTACTAATATCACAAACGTCAGCAGCATAATGTCATGGCAGGTGAGATCACAATCAAGACCAACAATTAGTTCTGTTGGTTTGTGGTCTGTCTAATTTGACCTTCAACTAGGATTGACGACATTTTGCGGCCAAGCACAAAGCTGCCGCCACAGGTGACAGGAGACAGAATGACATAAACATCCAGAAGGTGACTGTACCTTGGAGAAAGCGTGGCGAATGAAAGTTTCAACAATCTGAGCCCTCTGCTGTCTGGTCAAAGCCTCCTTCAGCAGTCCCTTCTCCCTCATCTCTCTGACTCTAACCTCCGGCCTGACGTCTGTCACCTCTGGGCGCAGTTGCCTGACAAATTCCATACGTTTGCTCTCTTCATCAAAAAACAGCACCTGTGTAAAACATTATTTAAAAAGGAAGAGGGTGATAAAAGCAATGGGTTTTAGTGATGCATGCATGCATCTAGGACCAGATGAGGTGGAAAAAAAGGGGGGGCATCACTTTGTCAGCGAGAACGTTGGTGCCTGCACCAGATGCTGCAGAGGCATTTCTGGGTTTTTGGTAATCTGATTACAACTGTATCCATAGTTTAAAACCATCTTATCCCAGTACTCACCAGGTCATACTCTTTTGGCACTTTGAGCAGCAGAGCCTTCTGCTGACAGTCGTTGGAGAGAACGACATCTAGGTAGTCCTGATTGCGCAGATTGATGCAGCGGTGAGCAGTTCCAGATCTGTCACAGACCTGCAGCCTCCGCTTCTCATCGATCTCCACGCTGATGGGCTGCAACTGTTTTTTATGACCCTGCCACTCGTATGCTAGAGAACATAAGCAGAATGAGATGAAGGTTGTGATAGCTTTCTGGATAAAATATGGAGGAGTCTAAAAGAACATGAGCAGAGAAAAACTAAAAACTTCTTTAACCATCTCCAGCTTTTCTTGTTTCTAGTAGGTTTAAGGTCAACTATATCCTTAGATTCATTAGTATTATTAGATGACATATTTTTACAGTTATATTCACACAACTGGCTCATTTTTTAATGAGACATAAATCATAGCTGATGACATAAACTGACATTGATCTAACCCAACAATGGACACAGCAAATAAATAACGTTTGAAGCTTTTCCTTTTAAATCTTAATTTGATTTCATACCACTGAGTCCCACAGCCGGCTCATCTGTTCTGTCACCAGCTTTCCTTCTTCTTTGGAACTTCCTGTAGCGATACTTTCTTAGATACGCCACCGTAGAGGCCACCAGAAAACTCACTGTAAAGGAAAACAATCAAATGCTTCACATTCAAATCAGAGTTTTTGCCAGGCAAGAAGACAGCGAGACCGTGACGATACTTACCAACAGGGAAGAGGAACATGACAATAACAAATATCCCAAAGCCAGCCCTGCTCCCATCAAAGTAATCAAGTTTTGTGGCATTAGTGCAAGAATGGAGCATTGATGCATTTAGCTGTGTGGGTTGAGGGCAGGGGTCACCTAATGACAACAAAGAGAGCTTTTTTTTATTTTTAAAGGACATATTTATATATAAAACTGAAACTTTTTGATCATAGACTTAATTTATTTGTACCATCCTTCCAGAAGAACACGTTATTCTGTATATGTGAGGCCTCTGCACTTGTCACCGCAATAAGGACGTCACGATACGTCACACTGCGGATCGCTTGGATCTCTTTATCCGTAAACAAACTGGAACCCCAAGAAAAAAAACACTGAGACGACTAACTCAAATGCAGTGAGTTTTCTGTTCAGAAGTTTGTAAATGTAAAGGATAAAATATTCTCTTTCTACTGTATGAGGAAACTGAAATTACCCATTCTGCTTGTTCTCAAACCAAAAGCGGTCTCCATTTCTTATACGCTCAAACTGATCCAGCACAATAGCGGAGAAAACAGGACCCGGCCCATCAAGAGTTTCCAGCAGTCCTCCAGGGAAGAGCTCCAGCTTTGAGATGTCTCCATCATACAGTTCTGCAATGTCGCGGAGCAACTGTTGCAACAACACATTCGTTTAATTCCCAGAAGTAGTGCCCAACTTTCTTTACTGTGTGTTTGGTTTTCAGATTTGTACCTGTGGGTTGGTGTGGTTGAGCTCAGGATTAATATCCTCAAATTTGTTTACAGGAGGCAAATCCAGAGCCTTTCTAATCTCAGTGTAACTCCGTAGACCAAAGTCTCTTCCTCGCTGGATGGTCATAGCCACCAGATCTGTCCGGGTGAACCTCAACGGTCCGTACATAAAATCTATCAAAGTATAAATAAAATCAGAGCGCTGCATATTTATTTGTTTATTGGGTAGTGATTAAGAAAGATTAAAAACCTCTCAAGTCCTCCACAACAATATTATCTTCTCTCTCTGCAATCTGGGAGGCCATTCCCATGAGGAGGTCATCTACATCCTGGCTTTTCTTCATATTAACTTCCTGGGAAAAAATGAATGATAGAAACATTTTAAAATCTAGGAATGGGAAGTGCATAGTATAGTAGTTCATGCTTTAAATTCTGTCACATGCACAATACTGTACACAGAAAAAAATGCCTCTCTATGCTCTTCTTTTCTCTCCCCTCTTTCCATCACCCTTTAACCAGTCATGGTGAAACTCAGAGGCTCGGGTTGGTTTTTGTTCTTGGACCAAGATAAACTGATAACTGATTAAACTGACATCATAAGAAACTGAAGGTTGACATCCAATAAATAGTTAATTGATAACACATTTTCCTTTCTTTTCCTTTTTGTTTGGGGTGTTGAACTATTTCATTTCTTTCTGGTTTTCACATTCATTTCGGTTGTCTAAATTATTTTTGTGGTATATTTGAGTTGTTTATTTTACTTGAAAGTATTCCTACTTTAACAAAAAGCCAAATGGAACTGAACAAGACATTTAGATAAAGCAAATTTTCTGTTTCATAAATCTTTGGTCCTGTGTGTTGTGTGGGTTGGAGGTCTTAATTTACTCCTACAGAGTTTGCTGCTGCCAGTCTCCTTCCCAATCCTAGTAGATCAGTGAGCGTGAATCTGAGTAAATCTGTGATAATTCTAAACTGGAAAGCTCTAGGTCTAAGATTCTTGATACAAGCCCTAGATTCAGATATTGTAGATGTTATACTTGGTGCCAGCAGTGTAAATCACTTTATTAAGATAGAGGGACACACGTCACATTCAGGTTACAATGGCAAAAGCCAAAATGGAGTTCTTCTTCCACACTGTCACCAAGTGCTTCCTCACGCTGTTTGATTACTGGGGTTCTATCACTAATACTGTACACTATTTATCTTTTCAAATCACCTTGATAAAACTCTTACAGTGAACTGGCAGCATTTACATAAAACTGAACTGATTAAATATCTTTTCAGTCATCCTTGGGATTTGTCTCTTTCTGTGTTTCCACTAAAAAAAAATAAACAACTACTTTGATCCTGCTCTCACTAAAAATCTTTTATACAAATAAGAACATCAAAATGAAAGCTGGTGGTGAAGCGTGTGGTGCACTATAGCAAACTTAATAAAATGCAGCAGTCTAAACAAAACATACCTGACGTTTCCAAAAGCTGTTACAAAGGCGCATTGCTGGCGATGTGCTCCCATCGATGTTGATAATTTCCCGAAAATGGCAGGTTCTGTTTCTGTAGGAAAACAAAGCGACAACGCACAGTTATTCTCACAGCATCTAGATGTAGGGTTTTACATGCTGTCTAACAATATTAACAGCAGGATACTGAGCTTTTATTATTTCTCTCCAAAGGAAATATGGGAAGCAGTGGTATGTTTCTTTAAACTTCAGAGGTGTGTTCCCCATTCCCCCTGTTCCCAGTGGTCCCAGGAAATAAAGAATCATTACCTCATGTAAACACCAGGTGGAGCCATAGTGATACCAAACCGTATGGCAGCAGCCTGAAACTCAGGTGAGATCCCTGGATCAACAAACTTCTGGTAACCTGCATACATGTAAGTCAGAACATAATAAAAACAAAGTGAAAAAAAGAGTGACAGCAACAACAACAGAGTGAGAATTACTTCTCAAGCATGCAAACTTCTACCGCAGTGAGCCAACAAACGCAGTGAATAGAAGAAACAGTGAAAAAGCGACTGAGGTGATGGGATCATCTGACCATTATCTTCTAACTTTCTTCAGCCGTGGCTGCTTATTCAGCACAAGAAGAAGACTCGGGTTAATGCTTTGCTGACGGCACACACTTTTTGTCAAACTCCACCACCGATGGCTCACCTCACCACGGCTTGTGGTCACCGGTGCATGACCTGTTCTTCCCTGCTTCTACATGCACATGCACTCTGGCTGATTCTTACCTGGGTAGGGAGGAAGCTTTTTGCCATTAAGGTACGCAGGCAGCCATTCATAGAGAGCTATATTCTGTGTGGAAACAAGGCAGGAAAAACATCAGTTTTTTATATTTAAACTGTGTATGAACCAGGCATAACGCAGTAGATTGATGTGATGATGAATCCAGTAGCTTACATTTTAAAAATAATTAATTGCGGGTGAATGATCTATTGTTCTAAAAACAACTAAAAACATCAAGACATGGTCACTGCGGTTCATGACAGCTTGCGCAGGGAGCAGAAGTGCTAATCAAATGAGTGAGGGATGATGCATTCGCCTTTAACGACCACCTAGCATTGATGCAACCTTCTTCTCTCAAGAGTGCAAATTAAATCAGCATCTGTGCAGCGAGAGGATTACGTGGAGACTTTTCCATCTACCTGGAATGTGGCCACAACGGTCTTCCTGGCGTTTTGAAACAGCTCCTCGTCTGACCACTCTGGGTGATTGTTGTGGAGTTTGGAGGCGATATGATTGTGGTACCGAAACCAGATAATCCCCTCTGCTGCTGTGAACACGTTCTCGTTAGCCCAGGCATTTCCCAACTCTGGGCAGAAAAGAAGATAGAAAATCTAGCAAATTCTCCTCTGCCATCATTTCATTTTGCATTATTATCACAACACAATATACAGAAATTGCCTTTACAGTTAATATTATAAAATAAAAATCAACCGAACGATCATTAATATTTCATGCATCTTTAGCCAAGTGTCCATTTCATTTTGTGTTGATTTTTCAAGATCTCTGACCGCTAATAGAACAATAATTTAGCTACTTGTTTTTAAGTACGTGACAACAAAAGGAGAAGATCCTCCCCAGACAGCCAACAAAAACACTGGTTTCATGACACCTGCATGCCATCTTCTCTGCTATAAAGAAAGGGATTTACTGTGGTTGGCGTGACAGGCCATTTACAAAACAACTACAGAGTCATAACCCACGTCAGTCTGGGCCTCCCTTGACTCACCCTGGCAGACTGTAACACAGACTGAGGGTGAAGAAGTATTTGCATACATTTTTTGGGTGTTTGTTTTCTTGTTTGGGTGGATATTACCACATGGCGTACAAAGAGAGTTATGTGATTTGGACTTATATAATGTGCAATCACAATGATTTAGTGATGCTTACAAAACAAAAACATATACACTGTGTGGACAAATGTACTGAGGCACCTGCAGTTTTAACTTAGAGGGGCTGCTCGGCCATGGAAACCCATGGCATGAAGTTCCCAGCTCACCATTCTTGTGCTGATGTTCATGCAGAGAAGGTTTAGACTTCTGCAGTTATTGAGCCAGCAGAGTGTTGGCAACTTTTCCACACTATCTGCCTCACTTGGCAACTCTGTAACTTTACATGGTCTGCTGTTTTGTGTTGCTATGGTTCCTAAATGCTTGAACTTAGATCTACAGGGAAGAAATTTCACAACCTAATTTGTTGCAATGGTGACATCCTGCTATAGTATCACACTCAAATCCAGTGAGCTCTTCAGAACGACCCAATCTTACACAACTGTCTACAAAGGCTGACTCCATGACTGGTGCTTGATTTTATACACCTGTGGTGATAACAGTGTCATCCTGTCTCCCTCTAACGCAGGGGTGGGCAATCTCAGTCCACGAGGGCCAGTGTCCCTGCAGGTTTTAGATCTCACCCTGGGTCAACACACCTGAATCACATGATTAGTTCGTTACCAGGCCTCTGGAGAACTTCAGGACATGTTGAGGAGCTAATTTAGCCATTTAAATCAGCTGTGTTGGTTCGAGGACACATCTAAAACCTGCAGGGACACCGGCACTCGTGGACTGAGATTGCCCATCCCTGCTCTAACCCCAACTGGCTGTGGCAGATCACTACCCTTCCCTGAGCCTGTTTCTGCTGGTGGTTTCTTCCTGTTAAAAGGGAGTTTTTCCTTCCCACTGTCACCAAGTGCGTTTTTAAAGTGGGTCATTTGAGTATTGGGATTTTCTCTCTATCATTCTAGGGTCTTTACCTCACAATATAAAGCACCATGAGATGACTGCTGTTGTGATATGGCACTATATAAATAAAACTGAATTGAATTGAATAAAAACACCTGAATTTAAGAGGTGTGGCCCAATATTTTCCATATAGTGTATGTGGAAAAACCTCAGTATCAGTCTCGATATATAATGACTTCCTCTTACTTTTTTTTAAGGAGAAGAAAATATTCAGATAATAGGCAACTGCATTGTTAAGTTTTGGCACACTAAATGTCATCTCTTGCAAACAAAATTAAGATTTAAAAAATGTAAAATAATACTATTTGTGTGGGCTTCCCAGACTCCATTTATAGAAAATAATTATGTTTTAAAAAAGCTATTCCCTACATGCTATATGTCCTCCTACATGTAAGTATTATAATTACATATGAGGGTTAATTTTGTTCCTTTTTTATATTATTTATATTTAGTGATCTTGTCGAATGGGAAATTAGTGTTTGACACTATCAAAACTTTGTTTTTTCACCATAAAGGCCTTCTGCTACAGCTTCTCTTGTAGAGGGATCAGCAGCGCTCCACATCTGGCGTCCTCCTTTCTTGGGCATGTTCCACTCAGAGCCTGAAGTGAGGAGGCCTCCAGAGAAGCTTCTCCGGGAGTCGGACCAGGAAGTGGAGGGGCCATAAATGGAGCTACCATCTATCCAGGCGGTCACCAAGTTCACCTGTATTGTATAGTGTGCATGTCACATATAAATCAGGAAAAAACTGCCCATACAGCTGTTTGCACAGAGACACATTTACGCTGAAGACCTTAGACGCAACACAATTCTATCTTAACACAATGGTCAAGAAAGAATTGGTACCTGTATGCGAGGGTTACTGGGACTTTGTCCTGACTCTTTGTCCCACGGTCCTCTTTGGAAGAGCAGGAGGACTTTCCCGGAGGCGGTCGGGTCAAAGACAGGGTCACCTTTTGGGACTGGGATGTGCATGAACTCAGGTGGGCAACCAGGAGTTCTTGAGTCAAAAATTTCAAATGTAACATGATAACCTGAAAAAATGGAAAATAACTTCCTTTTACCTGCTTTATACTGTACTACATATATTAGCAGTTGTCAGAGTGAACCAGGCGCTCAGATGACAGTAAAACTTATTAAACGTGTCCAATAAGGGAAAAGCTGAAAGCGTTTTTTGTTGTGTTAACTAAGTACTGTGGAAAGTTCACAGTGATTCAGTGGTCATTAAAATGTGTCCAGAATTTGCACATTTATGATGATTTATGATGATTCATCCGGTGAATCATGTCACACTCCTCTCCCCTAGATAAGTTGCCTTTATCGGTTAAAAGTATCGGTATTGTTATTGGTATAGGCGACACTAGCCATGCATTTAATTGTTATCAATTTCCCAACCCGAAATTGAAGTATCGCACACCACTATCTCAGCAGACATCTTGGTAACGCCTCCGAACTCTTATTTTGAAGGATGATCTAAATTAACATTAATTTCAGAGTCAACAAGACGTAAAACTACACACACTGAAACACCAATCAAATCCGACCTTCATAATGTGTGAAAGGTTTGCTGTATTTGCCCTAAATTACGTTTTTAAAACGTTTCCCCCTTGAAGGTGCACAAGTAAATTTCCAGTCAGGATTCTAGGCGTGCCATGTTTCAGTGTCAGTAATATCTGTGCTTTGTATCCTTCTTTTGCTCAGCGAACCATTTTATTTTACATTATTTATATAGCTTTATATTTACCAAAGAAAAGCGAGAGCACGGTCTGGTTGCGTGTGGAGGGGAGACCCGAGGGCCCCTCCGCCAGCAGCCTACTCAGTCTGCGGGGGTTTGGAAGCAGCGGCTCCTGGACAGGATGGTAGACTCCGTCCGAGTAATGCGCGGGCACGAGGCGCATCAGATGAGTACCTGCGCGAGCACAAGCACAGCGCGGTGATGTAGAGTTTGCAGAGTTCACCGCGGCTGCACACTTGAGCAACTCCTTGACTTACCGACAGCTCCGCGTCGGGGATATCCCAGACTGTTGTACCAGCCGTCAAAGCGAGGAACCTCCCAGGTTATCTCACAGTGCGAACCTGTTCGGTACATGTCGAGCAAATTGGAATTTATTTTACATTAATAAAGTTAAAAGAGTCTGAAAACACGGTCTTTCCTTTCTACTTACGTTCACTAACAGTGAGCACCAAGCCAAACGCAGCACACACACTCCAAACCCATTTACGCAAATCCATTGATGCGAGAGGTGCTCCTCAGCGCAGGATTCGGCCAAGAGGAGTAGTTGAGTACTGAGAAGTGAAGACGGAGTGAAGGTAACTTGTATTTCCTTTTATATCCTGATTAACATGTAATTAAACAAGGCTGCTTTAACAGAAAGAAGAAAATTCCTACAAGTTTAACTCGACTGCGCTCTAGTTTTTCAAACAAACAGCAAAACTTGACAAAAACCTAAACTGCACCGCTTCATCGCGACAGTACCATTTAACGTGTATTTTATGTCTATTTAACTCTAGTCCAAAGAAAATATCATGTGCCTTTTATCTCTTAGTATCTGACTGAAGATGAGGAAGTAGTTGATTCTCACCTACTGCAGAGGTTGAAGTGTTGCGCAGAATAGTTCAGTAGCACAGGTGCTGCGGAGGGATGGTGCAATACTAAAGTTTAAATGTTCTGCACAGCTTATCACAAACTCAATGTGACCTATTTCCCAAATGGGAATGGCCATCATTCCTGGATCACACCTCTTTTCCACAGTATTCCAGTTAATGCATCCTCCTCCCTGGTGAAACGAGGGGGGGCCCTGCTGGTATAAAAGAAGCCTATGCTTCTTCAACCTTCACACTTAACTTCCTTCTCCTTCAGTGATCACTGACTTAACTTTAAGGTAAGATATCTCTATCTCTAAGATATTTCTATACAATAGGTTCATTGAGTTTTTGTCATTATTATTATCATGATTATTTAAGGTGTGACTGAACACACTAAAATCAGGATGGAGAAAAGAGAAGAGCAATGATTTACATTACAGTGGCAGAGGTGGCTGAATGGATGTAGGATTGCATGTGTTTGTCTGTTAAACAGATGCATTTATTTCTTTGCAGCGAAGGCACACAGTGCCAGAGGAGTTAATAAGGCGGCCATGTTTATGTTTAATCATGCCATGTTACATAGTCGTAGTAATGTAAAGCACCTTATCAGCTGTGAGTAACAAGAGTGTCTATCTCTGCATCTGGGTGGGGAAACTGAGAACTCTGTCACTAACACTGTCTTCTCTGTTATGCTGTCTAGTCTCAGTTGTGTCTGTAAGAGCAGAAGCTAAGATGACTTTCTACGATGACATTTACCCATTCTACACTGTACAAAGGACTCCGTTTATCTTCAGCAGCCGCTTGCTCACCATTATTCTGGTCTTCCTTGTGTTAGCGGTCAGTCTTCTTCTCATTCTACCCGGGATACGAGGGAAGTCGGTGAGTGCAACCAAGTCCAAAAAAAGAAAAACTATTACTCACTGCAAATGAGTGACGAAACCTCACTATTGTTCTCTCTCTTTCTGCGCCTCCAACAGTGGTTGCTGAAAAGTGCAAAAATAATAGCAGTTGTAATGCTGTCATTTCAGTTTCCTCACCTTTTTTTTCCATTTTAGTCACCTGAAATAATTTGTCTGTCTCTTCCTCTCAGCGGCTCTTCTGGACATTTAGAATAGTTACCAGCTTGTTCATTGGTGCCGTGATAGTGGGTGAGTTTTGCATTCGTATTGTTTTTCAAAGATTTTATTCTTCCTGCCACCTTTGTTTTCTAGACTTTCAAGTTAATTTTTTCCCTGCAGCACTCAACTTCACTAACGACTGGGCCGAGGCCAGAATGACCACGAAAGCCACCTATAAGTCTTTCAGCAACGCGGTGGTTAACGCGGAGATTGGCTTGCATGTCGGACTGTATGGCATTAACGTTACGCTGAAAGGTGAGTCACAGTAAGCAACCTGTGACGTCTCGTCAAATATTCCTGCAGTTTTTATTGTGAAAGGAGTCGGTGCTACAACAACATCTTCTGCATATACACGTCAGAAAAGTTCCTTTTTTATCTGTGTTGCTTAGTAGTATTTACATCTGTTTGATCTCACTCAGGGAATCCTGTCGTACAGTTTAATGAGACCATTGACTACAATGAGATGTTCACCTGGCATGACACTATTGAAGAATATGAAGAAGCTCTGGAGAAAGGTTTACCCAACCCCATTCTGTATATCGCTGAAAAATTCACCCCGAGCAGCCCGTGCGGTCTCATCTTTCAGTACAGATACTCTGGACGATACGCGTCTGCAACACTCTGGTGATTGTTAATAACTCATATCTTGATTTTGTCAAATAATACCGTGCGCTCTAATTTTCGGGCGATGTAGAAATTCCAATCCCTGTGCAATAATTGCTCCACAGGACAGCATTTTGCTGCTGGATGCTCGCCAACATCCTTTTCTCCATGCCAGTAATCCGGTACGCTGGGTACATGGTGGTTGCCACTGCTGCATTCATCTTCTTCTCCATGATCTCCTTCACCACCATCATGAATGTGCCTCAGTGTGTTTTCTACATAGGAACTGACTCCTTTGAAACAGAATACAGCCATTCGTTTTGGCTGGCCCTGGCTACAGGTAAACACGTGAATTTGCACATAGATTTTGCATGTTTTGCACTTGAATTTATCATTCCAAGCCTGACTGTTACTAACTCAGGTGATTTTCAGGCATCCTGTGCACCCTCATTGGGCTTCTTGTGGTGCTGCTTGACTTTTTGGTCCCTGAGAAGATGAAAGAGGCTTTCAGTGTCGGTGTCGACGGCTGTGAAGACGAGGATGATTCATACAGTGAGGGCTACCTGAATTCATTTTTCCTCGATGGAGTGACAATTTCACCAGTGAATTTAAAAGTTACAGAAGTAAGTACATTCATGAGGGTGGTTCGTACAGTTTTTGAGAATATTAGTAATCAACAAATTATCTTTCTGCTGCCTGTTAATATCTCAATCATTTGTTTAAAGCAGAAACAGTTCTTATCTTTAATATAAGTAAATTCTACTGTGGGACAAGACCGAACAGTGTATTAATAAGGCATTCCCATAGTTAGTTTATACGGCCGCCATAGTCACCTTTATATCCATGATAAAGACGTCGTTCAGCTAACTTTGATCGTTTTCTTTCTGTGTTACAGGAACATTTATGAAGCTGTGCAGATTCCCTCTCAGGGAGATTTCTTTGTTCATACTTGAAAATAATTTTTGTTGAATGTGTTACAGTTAAAGTCTCGACTTTCACATGTGTTAGTTATCTGTGTGAGCCTGTAAATAATAATGTCTTAAAATTGAGTCCACTGTAAATAGTCACATTTGTAAAGGTCACTCTCATGTTGTAGTAGCTGTAAATAAACATAACTTCGTATGGGATCCATACAATGTGTATATAGTGTGATGGGTGTGGATGGTAGAGCTCTCGTTGTTTTGCTTGTTTGGTAATGAAACATGAGACAACACAGATACATATTGATTGTACACAGAGTATACACTTTAAGAATCCGCTTTTTTAAATGAAATGCACATTTGGTTTTATTTACATTAAACTGATCAGAAACTTGGTCAAAGACATTATTAACCTCTTAAGCCCCAACGCCCCCTGATACGGGGGCAAAAGGCAGGGGATCAGTTAGGCTTGGGGCTTAAGAGGTTAATAAAATTAAGCCTACTCGATCCAAGAAACTGCTTAAAAACTGAAGATGTAATACGACAGCACGTGCTACTCCCTCCAGAGACCAGTGCAATCTGGCTCTCACCAGAACAGAAAACATTAGAGTCTCTAGTTTCAGAAACACAACTCCTAAGCTGGCAGCATTATTGAATACCTGCAAGAGCCAGATGGCACAAATTTACGACGGGACTGGTGAACACATTTCTGAACATTTAATGATATACTAAGCAAAAACAAATGTGCTTTTTATTTCTAAAAGGAGATTTCTAAGCGACCCCACACTAGTGAGAAGCAGCGAGAGCCCGAATGTTGGAACATGTGGTTTCCTTGCATCAGATTCATGCACACACAGTGCTCTGATAGGTTGAATTGATTCTCTTGTAATCCTGTTAAATATGTTTTTTTTCTGTCCTGTAATTTTTTAAGAGCTGAATAAAATGAAAACAAACAAGTGCTCAGCAGTGAAACTGTATTTTCTGTGTGTTATAACTGTACATTCATTCAGTATTGTATATTCTGATACATTCTTGTACGCTCTGGTAAAAGTAATGATCATCCATATACTGTATGTCCTTGAAAATTAAGAGTGTCTTTGGCCTTCAGCGTCACCACAATACACAGAGTTCAGTGCCTTTGTACAGCATCTTATTATCTTCTTTTGATACTAATTGTAATAGATTAACATGTTGGATTGAGAATGAATCCCTGGTCAGTAAATCGTATTCTTCGTTATCACATGCATATACTGCAGAAGTTATATGGCCTTTCCAATCAAGTCCTTGAGAAATCCAAAGTATTTACAGTAGAAGTACAATTTTAAACTCCATACACATTATAAAAATGACTAAATAAAAAATAAATGTACTAATTTATCTCTTCATAAGAAAATAAACATGACCGTAAAGCTACTTTTCTTCAACACCATAAACTCACGTACAGTACTACAGACAGAGTATTCACATTGTAAGGCCATTATGACGATGTAATTCAAGATAAAACCTGGGAAAATGAGAAACGGATGTTCTTTACAGCGTCGCGACAACAGGCCAAAAAAAATAAAATGATAGAAAAATAAATTCTCCTCGTCCCACTGAGCCACCCGTCTTATTGTCGTCACGCAGCCAGACATGCAGAGCTACAGTGGGGCTGATCCATGCAGGGTCCTCTATATGTAGACGGGCGTCTCCTGTCCCGTCAGCAGTCTGAACATCACAGCAGGCATCGTCTTCATGTTGATCTGGCACAGAGGGAAACATGAAAGAAGCAGGGTGGGTAAATGCAGGGTGTCAAACATGTGGCACACGGGCCCTGAATTGGCACCACAAAGACTCTGAGGCGGCCCACAGGAACGATTTGGGACTTTTAACTGCATTTTTATAAATTGTACAGTTTTTTTCTACTGATAAAGGCCTCCTTCACGATTGTTCGTACTACACCTAAGTTAAAGAAAAAAAAGAACAATGAAATGACAAAGAAATCCTATTTTTTCACCATCTAATAGAAGAGTTTCTATTTCTTTATGGTATCTTTTAAAAAGCAAGAAAAACTTTGCTTTATTATTACAGGTCAGTCTGGGCAATGAGATACATTCTCTGTGCTTTTACACATCTATTACTTACAGTTTAGTCCCAAAGTGCCATGTTTACAGATTTCTTCCATTTACTACAGCAGAATTTCTTTATCATATAGAAAAACTGAGACATGCAGCTAAAATTGTACTTCTTTTTTTGTATGTGAAGATATCAGAGGGGTTCTGACTGGGGTTAAACTTATCCCTCGCCTGAAAGTCAAAGTGGGCTGTATGTGGCCCACAATGTAAAGTGAGCTCCCTGGGTTAACCCATCAACTTCAGATGCATTTACACATGCACAGATATGTAATCGGCCCTAATTTACTTACTCCTCTCTGTCCCACCAGAGACTGAGAAAAGGATTCAGATGTATTGCTGTCAAACAGAGATCTTTTCTATCAGAACGTACACTTGAAGAAATTACAGAGAAAATACAAGAGTGGTTGAAAATTAAGTTAAAGTTTTAAAAAATATTCGGTACATATTTTTGATTATGTTTAACTTTAAGTTTTATTTACAGCATTGAAGCATTGAGCATCACAACACAAACTGGGATCTGAACCATCAGGTCTCCTCTGTATTCTCCATCCATTTGTTTGTGTTTAATACTAGTTTGATATGTTGCCATATTCATTTACTTTGGTCAAGAGTTAAAAGATGTATAACAATTTCCTGAAAAAATTAAAAAAATCAATGTGAAGCATGAGCTGCCTGACAGTTAGTTTGAAACAGCTGAGTTTATCTAATTGAAACAGCGAACAACGTGATGGTTTTATTGGAGTTAATGTGCTGGACTATGAGTCAACAAGGAAGGGCAAAAGAATTTCCCAAACTGTTCCTTTAAAGCACGCTCATAGGGATAAATTGTAAACTTGCACTCAAGGAAATAGATTCCTGTAATCACTGTGAAAGTACACAATAGTTAATTTCTCTGGAATGTGAGTTTTCTCACACAAACATCCTTTATTGTACTAGTCAGTTTTAATTTAAAAAAAAATTTAACCATGGTTTGTTTAATCACAGGATTTTATTGACTTTATTGACCCATCACTTACAGGCATTCTGTGGCCCTGTGTGTACCCAGTGATTTGGCTTTAAACCAAACTCTAATGTGCATGCATCTATGAAAGGCCTGTGTGGCACAGTGTTTGTGTGGTGCAGTAATCGGAGAAAATTGCCATCTTGTGTCATGAGGAGTTCCTACCTCACCCACAGAGATGGACAGGGTTTGAACTATCTTCTCGTGTGCCATGGCAACGACACTCTGACCATTTATTTCAATGATTCTGTGTCCAACACGAACGCCGCCTCTCTCAGCGATACCGCCTCGCATCAGGCTGCAGATCTGAGGAAGCAAAATAACCCCAAATGTGGAACTGCATCATAAATACCAACACTCCCAGTCAACAAGGGGGTATGTTGTAAATATTAACATATTTTTGGCATGTACTAGAGTAGCTTTCATGGTTCACAGTTCACAGTTCCTTATTTATCTTGGCCCTGGTGCAGCAGCTCAAAAACTATCAGAGCAGAATGACGCCTGAGCTTTTGGCTCACAGCAATTATTTGTACATACGCTGAGCTCATTATTGCTATTTTTAACATAAGCAGCCATCACTGTGATGCTATAACATGACAAAAAAACCTGCATGCACCTAAGCATTTAATAAGCCTGAGTTGAAAGTTCAATCTTAAGTTTAGAGTCATGGTAACGAGTGATACGGCTGCACTCACAATGCCATTTTGAACACTGAAGCCGAGCTGGAACTTGAGATCGGGTCTCTTGATGAGGACGGTGGTGACAGGAGGGCAGCTTACAATACTCAGCTTTACCTTCACCTGGTTCTTCAGACCCTGGGACACATTCAGAAACGCATTCACATGTTTCAGAAGTCAAAAGGTTTGTGGAGGTGGACTAAAGACTGGTGCTGTCCCTGTGCTTATGTGGTATTTCTATGTGCTTGTTAGTGTCATGGTCAAAATTACATTTATTCATTCGTGTTCTTCTTTCCTGTCCACTTAATCCTTTTAGGGTGAAAAGAGGGACCACCTAAAAGTCCACTAATATTTAGGTACTTTCACTGTAATTCATACTTTTGGGCTGTTCAGTCCAGCACTACTAACTACAGATAGTTTTCCTTGTGCTATTCTTTGATTCAAATACTTCCTTATCTAACTTATGACTCTAAGTAAAGGGCTAACTGGAGGTTCCTGATGTACTCCATACCTTAATGATGCCCTGGCAGGTGGCCAGTGGCAGCCCCACGAGACTTGTGTCATTGATGGACATAATCTGGTCGCCCACGTTGAGTTTTCCAGAGCGAGCTGCGGGCCCACTGTTCAGCATGCTGGCCAGGATGACCGTGGGCAGAATGGAGCCCCAGCCAGACTCGACTATTACCACGCCGAGGATCTCGCCTTTCTGCTTCTCTATATACAGCTGTAATACAGTATACAAGTATTTTTTAAACCTTTTTAAGCACACTTTGAATTTCATATTGAAAATTAAATCAAATCACTTTTATTGTCACATCACATGTGCAGGTACATTGGTACAGCACATGTGAGTGAAATTCTTGTGTGCGAGCTTCACAAGCAACAGAGTTGTGCAAAATACAATAATGTAAACAAGCAAAATACAAGAATGGCTACATCTGAAACTAATAAATATATGTACAATATATAATAGTTTATGCATTTCATAATAGTATATGCATTTCATTTAGCGAGATTCTGTTAGGGTGGAAAATCCATCAGTCATCATTTACAATTAGCCAACAGTGGAATAAAAAACATGTCACACCTCTTTACAGTTGTCTGAATTTGAGAAATGAACGAGGTCATCGTGGTACATTTCCTGGGAGCTGATGATGTCACTGTATTGTTTCTGGCTCAGGTCGGTGGGATTGATGCCATTGGCTCGCAGGAATTCTCTGTAGGCCACACTGAACGCCTGACCAATAGACTGTGCGATTAGCTGCGCCTACGGGAAGGGGAGCATTTGGGGGAAACCGCTCAGCAGAAAGGCTATCCCAGCTGACAACAGCAAGGAAGTGACCAGAGATTATTGTAAAAATGTAAAACTAGAGCGTAAAGTAGAAAAGAATGGCAATACTTACATCCTCTGATTCAAAGACATAGCAGATCATTCTGTACTGGCTCTTCCCTTCGCTGGTGGAGTCCGAAGATTCAGAGAGCTCCTCTGATGAGGCCTGAGACATGCGCCTCCGTGCCATCAGAACTACAATGCTGCCGATGTCTGCGATGTAGGAGATGGTTCGCAAGGCACTGTCCATCATTGTTTCCTATGAGGAACAAAAGTAATGACAATCATGATTCAAAATAAATTGTGTTTATGCACAAGAAGAAGGCAACACACAAATTTAAGAGCCACTGACCTGTGTGTCAGCATTCAGTACTTTGACAGCTTTAGTGGAGATAAACAGGTCCACTTCTGTCATCATTTGAGAATCTTCATCTTGGCTCTTTGAGATAAACAGAATTTTAATAAGACGTTTTGCATTTCAGAGAATGAATGTGATGCTTTAATCTTGCATAGCATTTTTTTTCTTGCACCTCAATAATAACGCTTGTGCTTATGCCTGAAAGGCAGAGACAGTTTAAATTATTCTTTTCAAACTTTGCTTTTGTGACCAGCAGTTCATTTGTAGTTACATTCAAGGCACAAGCACAGGATATAACACTTAATACACAGGAACAAAAACATGTGGCCGTATCAAAAGAACAAAGTGGCCAAAAGAAAGACATGCAACAGCTCCACTGTGTGGTAAATAGATGAGGTTACTGCACAGCTGACTTTTTATAAATAGGTCACAAGCAACATACAGTTGTGGTCAGAAGTATTAATACGTGTTATGGTCATTGTAATTTAGGGCCTTGAATTATTTCTTTGAACTGTTCATTTTCTCAGTGTGGAAAGATTGTACAGCATACATCTTTATTGCACTTTGAAAAGAACTGGGTGCACAAGTTTGACTTTAGTTTGTATTTTTTTTCTAATCCACACAGTTTTAGATGTATACATACACCTCCACTAATATTTGGTTAAACGTCCCTTAGTAAGTTACACCTTTACCAGAAGCTTTTTGTAGCCATTAAAAAACTTCTGGCATAATTCCTGGTGTATATTTGACCACTCTTCTTGGCACACACCCGGTTTTTGGTAAGGCCATTCCAGCTGTTTAACGTTAGCCTGCTTCATCCATTCAAAAACCACCTCACACGTGTGCTTTGGATCACTGAGCTACTGGAACACGCTGAAGAACTTGGAGATAGTCATTCTTCTTCATTATTACAACCACTTTGTACAATGTAACAGTACTGCTGACAGCAAAACAGCCACAGTGCATGATGCTACCACCACCGTCCTTTACAATTGGTACAGTGTTCTTAGGTTTGAAGCTTTCACCTTTACAAACATACTTGTTGTCAAGTGTGGACAAATAGCTCAATCTTTGTCTCATATGGCCATAAAACCTTTCTCCAGAAGGCATTTGGCTTGTCCATGTGGGCAGCTGCAAATTTCTCTCGAGCTTGAAGGTTTCCATTTTGGAGCAGGAGCTTCTTTCTTGGTCGGCACCCTCTCAGTCCGTGATGATATAAAACTGGATTCACTGTGGACAGTGATGCTGGTGTTCCAGCAGTTTCCAGCTCATGGTAGGCTTGAGCCTTAGTGGTTCCTGGGTTATTCCTGAACATCCTAACCAAATTCCTCTTATTGTAGGGGGACAGTCTGGGTCTAAATCCAGATCTCGGCAAAGTGATGACACATCTGAATAACATAGTTATGTACAGTTGTTTAAGTTAACAGGCCTTAACCTTGTCAAGTTAAAAGACAGAACTCAGCACCACTTATTAAAAGATTAAAGTAAGTGTATCTATATAATTGAGCCTGTATGTATACTTCTGGCCTTGTATGTATTAAATAACATCCATCCATTCACTTCCGCTTATCCTTTTCAGGGTCGTGGGGGGCACGGGAGCCTATCCCAGCTGTCATAGGGTGAGAGGCGGGGTACACCCTGGACAGGTCGCCAGTCTGTCACAGGGCTAACACACAGAGACAGACAACCATTCGCTCTCACATTCACTCCCGCATTCACACCTATGGGCAATTTAGATTGATTGATTAACCTAGCCCCGCTAACTGCATGTCTTTGGACTGTGGGAGGAAGCCGGAGTACCCGCAGAGAACCCACACCAACATGGGGAGAACATGCAAACTCCACACAGAAAGACCCTGGCCTGAACTACATACATATTATTTATTTCAACTGCGAGCATACATGTAGAATAAAGTCAAATCCCTAATAAAGTCGAGTCCCTCCAGCCAAAAATAAAAGCCAACTTTTCTAAGGCTGAAAATCCCAGATGGAGAACATCAAGAGAATCTAATCAAGTCTCCTGGACCCGAATTCAATTTGTTCCCTAGATTTCATTTCAGTTTGTTCCCACATTTTGATGCTGGCCAATTTAAAGATTTATGAACTAAATGGATGCATGTTGGTAGCTGTAACAACCCTGAAGAAGAATTACCTTGATTTGACTGACAGCTTCATGAGCCTGGGACATACGGACACTCTTGGATGGGTTTTTATCAGACAAAACTTGAGTGCAGCCAAGGTAGTTAGCAGCAAAGATGATCCCATCAATAAGGTCTTCTGGCTCACAGGGACCTGGGACTGTGTGACAAAAAGACCCCTGTAACGTGCAGCACAGATTCATAAAAATGACAACATTTTGAGAATATTCTGAGATATTTACCATCCTCAAAGCTGGGAAACGAAGCAGCTTCCTGTGTTTTCTTTTTTAAAAAATGTAATAAGTTGGACTTCAAGGGCAAATATTTTGCAGATACAGTATAAAAACCTATATCTATCACAATATCCACGATTGCCTACATACAAAACTTACAAAAACAAATGTTTCTTGGGAATACGATTAAAGAGACAGTAAAAGACAGTTTTTTGATCAAAAACTGGATGATAAGAAGCTAAAAGTAGCTGAATTTTAACCTTGGGAGTGTTGCTGTCTTCTGCAGAGACAGGCTCTGGACACTGAGACCTCGTCGCCTGCTCTGGCAGCTCCTCAGGTATTGCAGCCGGGCTGAGCTTCTCATTCTGCTAAACAAAAATAAGTGGGGGGTGTTTTCTTCTTATCTTGGACAGTTTGTGTTTTTTAACATTTCTTGTTGTCCTGTGCCGATTAAGAAGAACTCATAAAAAGTGATGAAGACTATTTCTGGCGATGCATAAAATTAAAATTGTGCTGATCCCCTCTAAACCACAGCAGAGGCAGGTTTGGCACAAACATTTACAATCACAAGCCACAGGGGACAAGAGCTGACAAAGATGTGTCCTATTTGCATTGCTTACCTGCTGGGGTTTCTCTAGCCGTCTCTGTCTCTCCTCGAGAGACTCCCTCTGTTGTTCTGGTGTGTGAAGAGGAGCCAGGGATGGCTTGATAACCCTGGGTTCATTCTCCCGGCTGTTAGCAGTGGAATTACTGGGTCTGGGAACAGGAGGAGGCTCTCTGTGAGGCTGGGGTTTCTGGGTTTCAGTAGGAGGCTGAGCATGGGAGTGGCGAGGTGGGGGAATAGGGTGTTGCTTACTGGAACTGGACCTAGCTTTGGTCCTCACGGCAACTTTTTTGCAGTCCCTGGGCAAAGTCTTTGGACGCTGCTCAGTGTTGCTGGTCATGCATCCTTTGATCCCAGAGGCAATTTGCTCGATGCCCTCTCCTGTTCCCCTCCTTCCTCGCCCTTTACCCTGCCGCTCCTTCTCCTTTGAATCTATGTGAGATGGCTCACACTTCTTGCTGGCTCCTAGGACATTAGGGTTCCTTGTGACTCGGACGTCACCTTCTCTTTGCCGTTCCTCTCCCCCCTTCCTAATTCTTTCGTTCTCATTACCCTGATAAAGGCTAGCCTGCCTCTGAATACTGTCCTCCGTCTCCTCTAAATCCTCTATAAATTTGGCCCCATCTAGCACCTCTTCTATCTCATCTCCATCACCGAAGAAGAACCTGTCCTCCTGGCCCTTTTTAACTCCCCCTTCTGTTTCATCACCAGCAACTGGAGCACAATGCGACCTGAAGCGATGGCTCATCTTACTCGGCTTAGCGTCTGATTGTGATCCCTCACATATTTCTGTGCCATGCCGTGGCCTCGGAGTCATCTGGTCAGGAGCACTGGTGTTCTCATTAGTATTATCACTGACAGCATGCTTTATATAGCCACCGTCCTCAGGACAGTACTGCTTGTAATACCTCATGTCCACACCGCCCTCTCTGTTCAAATGCAGAACCTCATCATAGTCCTGCTCGACATCGGAGCCCACGTTGTCGTACTCAGAGCAGGTGTCCTCCATGTCCTCAGGACTAGGGTCACAACTCATGTAATAGTGATTTGCAGAAACAGGAGAAGTCAGCTGGTCATTATTATCCTCCTCCAGCGCACAAGGTGGTTGCTCAGTCGCCTCGTTCACCAAACCTCCCCGCTCTTCTTTGCTCTGTCCAGGACCGGGGCATGATGAAGTGCCGGGTACCAATATTTTGGAAATGGATCCTGGCCTCTTTCCATGAGCCATAACTGGCCCCTTTAGCCCACTACCCTAAGCCCTGTAAACATTAATAGAAAATCAATTTCACATTTTTGAGAAATGTTATATTTTCAACAGTATATCATCATTCAGACTCTTTATATTATTATGAAAAATAACTGAACACATATTGTATTTTGCAAATGACGTAGGTTCATCACACTGGAGAAATCACCTTCCAAAGACTTCGATGCTCTCTTTCATAAAAACAGAAACTCTTCAGCAACTCTTCTCAGTTTTCGAGCTCCTCCGCTACAAGCCTACAGCACAGGTGCCGTCAATTTAAATAACCAAACATCAAAGATTCCTCTTTGCATATGGTCAAAGATCCACTTTTGTATACAGTGACTATCTCTGTCATACTTTAAAAACACACACACACACATCCTCCCTCCGTACCAAACATCCATATTTTACTTACATGCACCATCTCAGTCCATTTGTCTTTGATGGTGTTTGTTATCTGTGATCTTGGTCCGTTGTGCCTGCTCTAATTTTGTCTTGATGTCCTGCAGAACAGGAAGCCTGCAGTAAAACTACAGACACACAGCCTTCCTTCTGCAACACTGCTCTCTATTCTTAGCACCTCCCACCACAGAAGCACAGACATATGCAGATGCTCTATACTGGCTTATTGTAAGTCAGTCTGCCTTCACACACAATTTAAACTCTTCTCTTGCGGGTGAAAGTCATCTGCTTAACCTAGTCTAGCTCTCTCACACACCGCTTGAAATATAACATCCTAAAAAGTTATTACAAAATTCTGGCACAAGTAATGCTGACAAAAATGCTGCCCATGCCTGCTTTCAGATTGTAGCATGTGGTGTTTTCTATAAACTATGTTATTGTTTTATAGTTTGCTAAACAGTATCTTCAAGAAGCTGCCTTGAAAAACAGTAAAGAACCAAAGAACAACAACACAAAACTGTCTAAATTAGTCAGAAAGTACTTCACAGCTGAACCGATAGAAATTAATCGTGGAAAAATGATTACAGCTGTTAATTAAAAGTAAATACTGGCATTTAACGAGTTCCAGCCTCTCGAATGTAACTATTTGGGTTTTTTTTCTGTCATTCTTTTACCGATAGTCTACAGTTGACAGAAACGAGAAATTTTAAATAGAGACATGATAGTCTACATTGACCAGACACTTTATAAGGTACACCTAAATGGTACAGAGCTGAACCCCCTTGTGCTTTCGGAACTGCCTTAATTTTTCATGGCATGGATTCAACAAGGGTCTGGAAACATTCCTCAGAGACTTTGGTCCATATTGACATGACAGCATCACACATTTGCTGCAGATTTGTTGGCTGCACCTCCATAATGTGAAGTCCACCACACCCCAAAGCTGCACTACTAGATTGAGATTGGGTGACTGTGGAGGTCATTTGAGTACAGTGAACTCCCTGTTGTGTTCTGGAAAGCTGTTAGAGATGATTTGAGCTTTGTGATATGGTGTGTTCTTCTGCTGTCATAAAAGGATGGACATGGTCAGAAACAGTAACCAGGTAGGCTGTGGTGTTTAAGTGATGCTCAGTTGGCACTAAGAGGCCTAAAGCGTGCCAGGAAAATATACTTGGAACCACTGCTGGTGCTGCTTTTATGTTTTTTACTCCAGATTCAGACCCTATTTTGCAGCAGTCTCAGTTTCCTGTTCTTATCTGAGAGGAGTGGCACCTTGTGCGGTCTTTTGCTGCTGTCACCCATCCGCTTCAAGGACTAACATCATGTGCATTCAGAGATGCTCTTCTATATGCATAGACTGTACCAAGTACTTATTTGAATGACTGTTGCCTTCCTATCATCTCGAAGCAGTCTGGCCATTCTCATCTAACCTCTGACATTCAACAAGGAAAAACGCCGCTCACTGGATCTTATCTCTTTTTCTGACCATTTTTCTCTATAAACCCTAGAAATGGCTGTAATCCCAGTAGATCAGCAAGTTCTGAAACAACTCAGAGCAGCTTGCCTTGCACCAACAACCATGCCACATTCAAAGTCCCTTAAATCAGCCCCATTTCTCATTCCAATGCTCAGTTTCAATGTCAACAGCCTGGTTCGACCATGTCTGCATGCGTAAATATGCATTTAGGCATATGCCATTAACTTTGTTGCCATGTGATTGGCTGATTAAATATTTGCGTTAACAAGCAGCTGAACAGGTGTACCTGACAAAGTGGCTGGTGAGTGTGCATTCAACATATATTCTCAATCAAGAAAACATCTGGCAGATTAAGAAATGGGGAAATATCTGTTATTCGCAGCCCTACAGTAATAATACAAATGTACAACAGCAGGATTTAACACCAGTAAATTAGAGAGTATCCATCAATACAACATAAAAATGCTGTTGATTTTATTTATCAATATTATAATGATATAATTTATGATTCTCTCAGCTCTGAATTCCACCAAATCTCTTTTCATCCCTGTCATCATTTAAAAGAAGTGAGCTCCTTAAGTGTGAATGTGATGCTCTCAGTTTAGTAATACATGCTTTACATTTGATTAGTACAGGATATGTGAGAGGCAGCACACTGACAGTGCTGTGCTACACGCCCAGTATAAACATGTCATCATCAGCATCCTCATCTCAGCATGAAGCATCTAAGCTTGAGGCTGAAAAGAAAAATCATAGAGCAAACTATTTGGCTCAAGCTAAAAAGACTCCACAACGAAATGAATCCTATCAGTGTTGATCAGGTCATTATGCAACTGGGATTATAGCATCATCAGCACAAAAAACCTCTAATCCCTGCTAACAGTCCTAAGCATGACTTCTCCATGGTGCTGAACTGGCAATTAAAACAACAGGGGCAATTACAGAGTAGAATTGGCCTTCACCATTGCAGTTTTCTTGCACCTGCCCTGCCCTTGAAGAATGAGTGGTAGTATTTTATAAAGCTATTACGCCTAACTTTTGCCGCAGCTGCAGGGGTGGTTGTTGCTGTGGCTCCAGTCTCCCCACAAGTGGACGCCGCATTTCCCTCTGCCTAGATGTCGATAAGATAATCGGATATGTCCTGCGCATATACCGTGCATTAATGGAGCGCGCTCCCTCCACACACGCTCTCTAGTGGTTATACCATCTGGAGGCATCTTATTATCCTACAGCAGCTGGAAAATTCACATCGACCTTGATGTGAAGCATGGAGACTGCACCATGCTGACACCCAACTAATGGGCTGATGTGCCACAGGAGCACGCACATCTAGCATCGTTTTCGCTCTGTGACAGAAACACGAGCAGGCCTACATGCATCAATATTGCATGCTCCCCTCTATACGTGCATTAATATATGTGTGTGCCACTTACCGACATCAGTCCTGTGGGGGCCTCTCCCTTAAAATGCCCGTTTGCTGATCAGATGAGATTGATCTCCGGGATGGTGATTTTTGAATAAAAGCCGCACAGCAGCCCAGGAACCTGTGTAGAAAATACACCCCCTAACACAGGCACACACGCACCATGTGCTCACTAGTCGCACTGTTCTACCCAACATAAAACATTAATGCACACGCAGATGCACCTCTATATGAATGGATTGTATTTTTATGTTTGTTTGTTTTTAATTTTTTAGTCATTTTATAATTTGTTTAACAGTATAAGTGGTGGCTTGTAAGTCATTAAATAGACACCCAAGGTGTGATTTATATTATTAGATTATCTTTACTTTAAAGCCATATTTAATATGATTATATCTTACAGCTTCCTAGGATTTATTTGCGTTTGTTGAGGAAAAATATCGATGTATCTGGGATCGATTTCGATGTTCTGCGCTCTACTGGTTGTGCCTAAGAAGCGGGATTGGGTGCCATATCTGCTATCGGTATGTTAGCTATTTTGAACCGCTGACAGGCTGTATTTTATAGTTTTCTGCTGGATTTGTGAAGCACTAAGAGTCGCAAATGTGTGACCATTTTAAATGAGACATAGGTAAGCTAGCATACGAAGCATTTCTACACCGAAAGCGCAACTGTCAGAGTATGCAACAAAGAAAACCTGTGGGGGAAAATAGTTTTCACCGAGCAGCACCACCACTGCCGCCTGCATTGCTGAAACATGGCCGAGCGAGCTAACAAAGGCAAACTCAGGGGACGTTTATCATTGTCGAGAACCAAAAAGACGGACAATGTTGTTAAAGTTGGCACTGCTGCCAGGGGTGCCACCACAAGTCCAATCACGTCGTTCTTCTCCAGCAAGCCTCCACCTAAGCTGGCCTGTCCCCTGTGTGGCCAGCTGGTACCGAGATTCAAGATCAATGAGCATATTGATCTGCAATGTCAGAACTTTGAGAGAGGAGACAGCACTGTCGGCTCAGCAAGTAATAGTGTTATCTCAAGCACTCAGCTGTCACCCAGAAGGAGTCTCCCAGAGTCTCCCGCGGTGGATCGAAAAGTGGAAGAAGCGGGTGAAAAAGGCAAAGAGACCAAAACAAGCCCTTATTTCAAAAAGAATAACTTTCAGCAGGCACCACGGGAAATAAACAGCAAGACGGTGGTCAGGACCATTGACCTTGGAAGTCTTTCTTCTAAATTATCTAGAAAATTTCATAAGGCACCTGAAAGGAAAGAAACAGTGGACGAACTTGATGAGACACTGAATAGCTCACAGAAAGAAAATCTTCTGATTCAGAGTTTAGAAGACAAAAAAGAGGACCTGCCAGTCAGATCAACCAGTGTTGTCTGTGTAGCAGCAGTGGAAGATCCATCACATTCAGAAAAACAACATAAATTTGAAAACAAAGCATCTAAATCTGATACTGTCCAAAAACAAGTTACTCCGAAGCCGCACTCTTCTCCCTCCAAACCAGCAAATAATTCACAACAGGCACCACGGGAAATAAACAGCAAGACTGTGGTCAGGACCATTGACCGGGAAAGTCTCTCTTCCAAATTAGCTGGAAATTTTCATAAGGCATCTGAGAGGAAAGAGACAGTGGATGAACTTGATGAGACACTGAATAGCTCACAGAAGGAGAATCTTCTGATTCAGAGTTTAGAAGATGAAAAAGAAGGTATGACACGCCGGTCCACCAGTGTCACCTGTGCAGCAACAGTACAAGACCCATCACATTCAAAAAAACAACATAAATTTGAAAACAAAGCATCTAAATCTGATACTGTTCAAAAACAAGTTGCTCCAAAGCCACACTCTTCTCCCTCCAAACCAGCAAAACGAAAAAGTAAATCTTCCATTAGTAAGGCAGCTAGCTTTAAAAAGAAAGCCAAGCTGGAGAAGAAGTCCTCTGAAGGTAAAGCTGGAACAACTGATCTGGATCAGCATGAAACTGTAGTAGCGTTATCTGCTTGTGACCAACCTTTGAATTTAGAGGAAACGTGTGAGGAAAAGGTTGCGGTTGTCAGTGGTGATTTACTCCCAGTGTTTGGTGCCGATAGCATCACAAGTGAGCAGAGCTCGACTACGGCTTCGCCGCACCTTCCCTACTACCTCAGGAACTTCAAAACTGTACTACACGCTGTGCTGGAGAATGAGGATGACAGAGAGTTGTTCAACCAAGATGATTTGTCCTTTATACGTGCATTTGAAAATCTGTCAGGTATGTTAAAATATTATTCAATAGTTATTCTAAAAACTGTGAAAATCTGGCTTTATTGTTCACATGTATTCTCTCTCTTGAAGTCATGGGACAGAAGTTGTATGTGAGGCTTTTTCAGAGGAAACTGAAGTGGCTCCAAGTAAATAAGCTGGATTATGAAGAGATATGCAGCGATCTTGGACCCATTTCACAGGAACTGGTTCAAAGTGGTTTTCTGGAGACAGGTAAATGTGTAAAAAATTTAATGTCTCCTTTTGTTACTGTCATTTTGTTACCGTTCGATATTCATGTTTTTCCAATTATGTTATTAATATGACTGCACTGATCACATGTAGCTATTATGTTGGCATCATGTTAATGGTTGAAGCTAGGAAATACAGTAAAATGTTTGGAATAAACATCAAATTACATCAATGAATAAACATCACCAAATTTTCTCTAATAATGTCCACGTCTGGTGTTTTTACCTCTCAAAGAGAATGACCTTGAAGACTTGGGTGAGGCTCTGGATCTCCTGCCGGCTCCTGAACTCAAAGCTTTGGCTAAGACTTTCCACCTGGGCAATTCAGCGACCCAAAAACAGCAGGTAGTGGACGGGCTGCTCCGCCTTAGCAAGCAAAAGTCTCTTTTCACTCTGACCACTGCACAAAACAGTGTCGGAGCAGTGATTCTTAAACGGTAAGATAATTATTTATGTTATGTTTTTTTAGTACCAGTATTGCAGTGGTGGTCACACCCCATCCTGTCTTTAAAGGGCTAAGCAGCTTGCAGGTTCCTGTGTCCGTCTCTGTCGGGGTCCTCGGGCTGTCTTCTCTCGTGTTCTCCTGCTCTTCTCTCTGACGGACACCGTGGAAGAAGAGGAGATGGCAGCTGGAGGACAGAGCCAGCTTTATACCATCCTTTTGGTAAACTCAGGTCGTCTGGCCTTCCCAGACTATACAGTACAGCGTGTAGCCAAGGTTTTTCAGGATAGAGAGGACCTTATCAGGTAAGGTTCTACCAAAATATCTATAATGACTTTCTTATGTTTTATCAAGCAGGATAGGCACAAATAAGTACTAATAATGGCATGCATCACACCAGATATGAAGCTTCCATGCGAGCACTGCAAGAGGTGATCCTGGCTATGCAGGGTGGTCAGTGGGAGACGGCCATGGAGCTCTATGCTGCAGCCAAAAGTCAATGGCTAGTGCTGAAGAAAAACAATGACCTCAGGTGCGAAATCATAAACATTTGCTTCAGTGTTTCCAAAAACAGTCAGTTGTGACTGATAACAATATGATTTGTTTGCAGTCATCAGGAAAAGCTGCCTGTATTTCTGCGCTGCTTCACTGCAGGATGGGCTTACACTCGAATTTTATCCAGAGGGGTCGAGATTTTGCAAAGGCTCCGTCGCTATGAGGTTTCTGAACCTGTCCATTCACCGCGAAACACAAATTAAAGTGCTTGTTCATGTCATTGTTGAAGATCTCATGGGTCTTCTGTTCGTGTCACAGGAAGCAGTTGAAGAGCTGCGGTCTTTGCTATTGCAGTCCGTTTACTGTCCTGACAGCCGCGGGCGATGGTGGGACAGGCTGGCACTAAACGTTCACCAGCACCTCAAAAGTCCTGAGCAAGTCTGCACCCTTCTCTGTTCTCATTCACGTCCTACTGAGACAGTCTGATTTAATTTTTTGTCAGATGTCTTGTGTTAATCTTTCAATTGTTGGACTGTGTTCTTTACCTGTCAGGCTATCTGTGCTATTAGAGATGGGCTGTCAGACCCTTTGGTGCGTACAGGACATAAACTCGCGCTGCATCACAGAGCTGTTAGAATGAAAGAGTCTGCCAGCTGCAAGAAGTACCGCCTGCAACTGAGAGACCTGCCCACTGTCCAAGTACAAGATGTCAAGCATGTATGTTTTTCACAGTGTCAGTGTGTGGGTTTCAAAATGGAACAGCTTAGTTTTTTAGCTCACCTAAAAGATGCTTTTGTGTGTGTCTGTGTGTTTGTTTGTTTGTTGTTACATCTGACTGCAGGTGACTATTCGAGGACAGCTGTTTCCTCATGAGGGAGGCATGGGAAAGTCTAAATTTCTTTTACCAGCAAATGAAGAGGGCGCTCATTCCACTGTAATATGCTCTGTAGAGGAGCTGTCCTTGGCGCATTACAGACAGCAAGGTTTTGACCAAGGTAAACAACTTTTTTTCTCCTGTAAAAATGTATAGATACAAACAGAAACAGTAGGTTTTTTTGTTTTTTCTTTTGTTTAAGTATTATTATTATTATTATTATTATTATTATTATTATTATTATCATCATCATCATCATCATCATCATCAGGGATCCATGGAGAGGGTTCAACATTCTCAACACTGTTTGCTCTCCTGCTGTGGGACATCATTTTCATGGACAGTATTCCAGATGTCTTCCGAAACCCATACCAGGTAAAGAAAGGTCTATACGTGTTTATCTGAATATGTATGAAACTCTAGAGCTCACGTTTGTTTTCCCTTACAGACGTGTCCGCTGGATTTTTACACCGACTGCTTTTATGAAAACAGAAAGGATGCAATCGAGTCTCGTGTCCAGTTACTTTGTGAGGCGTCTGTGGAAACTCTGCAAAATATGTTGGAAGATGTCTGGAATTCCCAGGAGGGAAAAGTGTGTTCGTTGGTGAGCTGGGAACGTTTCTCATCCCTTCAGCAAGCGCAGGTACTTAAGGTTTTAAAAGTACATGTTGAGTGCTGTCAGTATACAGTGTTTCTCACATTATGTGTCAGCGCAGTGGGGCAGATGAGGACACATTTTCCTCAAACACACTCTAATAATTGTCTCACCTCATTACCAAGTTTGGCGCATCCTTCATTGACAGATTAGCACGTAGACTCTTGCTTTGGAGCCATGCTGGTGTAATACATTTAGAATGGGGTTTGAAACTTTCTTGTGAAGCATTCAATGAATCTGTATGAGCTGATAATAGAAAAATAAGAAACAAGAAAAGGTCAGTAAACGTGCCCTTGTCCTGGATTTTTTTTTTGATGGCGTTGCTGGCATCCAGTTGAAGAAGACCATGTGTTTTTTTTCTTTGTACTGTTTTCATTGTTTTTTTTTGTTTTTATTTATATTTTACACAATGTGGGGGTTTTTTTGGGGGGGGGGGGAGATTGTAAGTTTCTACATTTCTTACTGTAGGTACCAACATGATACTGATGTGCAATTAGATGCTGATTTTCTTTTCTTTTTTCTCTCCCCAGTCTCTTGTTGCATGCCTGGGTGGAGCCTTTCTAGGTGGAGTAATAGCACGAATGGCAAAAGACTACAGGCACTGCCGTGGAGGTTTGCCCGATCTTGTGGTGTGGAACAGCTCAAACAACAGCTACAAGGTGAGATCACCTGCCATCCTGGCTTGTTTTGTTCTCTGTTTTTTATGGAATCAGGAGATTTTTGGTGCCCAATAGTTTCAACTCTTGTGATGTCATGTGATTGTAGCTGGTGGAGGTGAAGGGGCCCAATGACCGACTGTCTCACAAGCAACAGATCTGGCTGGATGAGCTGCAGAAACTTGGGGCCGATGTGGAGGTGTGTCACGTGACTGCTACTGGAGCCAGAGGAGCTCGTCTGGAATAAACGGACACAGAGAAATTGACTGATAAGACTTGTGCTGCTAATTAATCAGACTGCGGTCAAAAAGAAAACATCCGCAATCGGACATGCTGGGAAAAAAACATCCTGTTTGATCAACCTATAGAGAATGGTGTAAATCTTGATTTCAAAATCTATAAAATTTCACCTTTCTATGTAGGAGGAGGTTAATGTGCTTTGTTTTGTATGGCATTATCATCTGGTCTTCAACAGGAAGTCGTGCACTATGTGATGAGGATCATCGTTAACAGCTTCCAGGATCAAAAATTGCAACTGATGCATGACAGTAAATAGATCCAGCCACTACACTAATATAATGGTGTTTCCTTTTTGGGACATCCTGTAATCACAGGATTGTGTGTTGCCATGCAACCAAGACTCACATTTTCTTGGCTGCTTAAAAATTACATGACAGCTCTATGAGTTTGTTATGCAATTAAACACTGTGATAATATGCCTATAAATAAGCTTTTTGCCAGTAAGCATTGGGTAATCAAAGATATCAGCTGGGTGCAAAAGAAGAAGTCATAGGGCTACTTTTAATCAGAGTATTTTAGGGCAGAACTGAAGGAAATTTTTAGTCAGCCCAAAAAAATCTGCTTCCTTTTTAAATGCTGTATAAAAAATAATAATAAAGAAAGAAAAAAATCTTGAAACAGATTTTCTGTTAATAAGCTAAGACTCTGCCTCAGCATGTTCATTTCAAACTTTGACATTGCCGTAAATCAGTTATTAACAATAAAAATGTATCATAGTTGATAAACTACCCCTCCACAGTGGCTCCGTACCCTGCCAAGAAAAGTGGTCATGCTTAATGCCGTGTACAGTCATCCTCCCAAAGGCCCATTATTTCTTTTTTAAATTATCAGTCAATCTGTGGTTTGCTTTCTCTATTAACTTAGTAAGTGTTCAGTCTGAATTGGTTCCCTGATGCTAAGCTGACAAAATCGTATTACTGGTATGATGTGACTCAGTCACTTTACTGTAAGACTCATCTCAGAACAAGAACACTGAGAAAAAAACACCACCACTGACAGATGACTCTACATCAGGTATGAGAAGAGTCCGTGAATCCAGAATAATCTGAATCTGGATCAGTGATATTTTATTGAGAACATAAAGACGATCATGAGTTTTTTAATATTTCAGTTTGATATAAAGTTGTGAAGATAAGACAAAATTTCCAACTTTTCCCATCATTCAGTGATCAGAATCAGAATCAGAATGGGGTTTATTGCCAAATGTTGAGCAGGTTTACAACATTAGGAAATTGCTGCGGTGCTTCAGTGCAAACATAGTGTCATAAATAGCACTTAAATAGACATGGAAAAAAATAAAAGTAGGGATAAGAATTAAAAGTGCTACGTGGAAAGATATGTGCATGAGATATACATGAGATATATACATGAGAATAAGAATTAAGAGTGCTACGTTGAAAGATATATACATGAGTGCAGGTGGTGATCAGTGCCAAACATGGAATGATGCAGTCACACAGCGTAGGGTCATGTGTTAGTGATGAAGAATGTATCAGAAATCCCTTTATCCAGATCTGGATTAAGTCAAATTTGGGCCAACTCCCACTTCTGATTTTTAAGAAATCGAGTAAATTCATCCATAACAAACAAATAAGCTGAACCAAAATACAGAGGTAATAAAGTGAATCTTTTCTAAGGTTAAACAGGCTTAGGACACACTGTTTAAACTGAGTGTTGTGAATGAAGCAACATACGTTTTTGGCAGTTTATGAGAATTTATAAAGTATGCCAAACCTACAACCACAAAATAAAAAAGAATAATAGATGGATAAATGTTAATTTTAATGTTTTTTTATTTCAATTTGATAATTGTAAAAGAAATTATTCCAACCTGTCCAAACAGGTTTTGAGTAATGCTGCTAACACCCAGACAAACCAACCACAACCTCCTCGGTGGAAGTAAAAGTAAGCACTTAATGATCAAAACTAGAGGCCAAAAAAGTGTTTTCACTATTTTGTAGCATAAACAGTGAATTTGTTATCTAATGTTCATGTTTCAGCTCTTTGAAATTTGTAAGTAAATTAATAAATTAAGTTTATCTATTAAGCTCTTTTCACAGTCGTAAAGCACTGTACAGCATAAAATAGTAAAGGAAATAAAAATATTAAGTGCCAAAAAACAGGTAGTTACAAACAAAACAAAACAAACAAAAAAAGTTTTGATACATGCTCAATCATCCAGGTAAGAAAACCCTAAAGTTGTTTCTGTTCATCTGTACATCTGCCAATTTAATGATCAAGAAACTGACCTCACAGCCCATTGTTCATCATTGGTGCTAGTTTCAGTCATTGTGCAAAGGTGATGTTTATAAGACTAAGGAAACACCACTCAGCCGAGACAGAAGAAGTCACTTGGATGAGTGACGAAACGTTTCTATGCCCAGATGAACAGAATCAACTTTTTGAGCTATCCTAAGAAGCAATAGAGATGATATTAGGTACCAAGTGTCAAACCAGTAATACTTTTTATGATATTTCATAACTCGATAATAATCAATAATATTCTGACCAAAAAAATATGATCATGAAAATATGGCGATGGAATAGGATGATGAATAGGATGTTTGAGAAAGAAATTAAAATGATGGAATAATAATTCATAATGGTGCGCTGTTATCATTTTAAGCCAAAACATTTACTTTATGACAAAAACTGTTTTGTGTGTGAAAATGTGTTAAACAATGTGATTATTCATTATTAACGAGTTATTAAATATATCATAATTTATAATATTCAGAAACATTGTGATTGCCATTACCTTTAATTACTTCTTCTGTCATAAATCAGAGGCATACGTCACTGCTTTGACACAAAGTATCCAATATCGCTCTCTGGCAGACCAGCCAATCACAACCTGCTTGGTGGACATTTAAAAAAAAAAAAAAAAACTCAAGTAGCAGTATCATTCACAGTGGGAGGTTGATACTTGGGGGTGTTTCACAGTTTTGCATAAAGTGGCTTCAACAGTGAATGTTTATGTAATATTAATGTAAAATCATCTGCAAATGTACTAAAAGCCCTGTAGCTGAAATAATTGAGCAGTTAAGTAGTTATGCTGAGAAAAACTGTAGAATTTTCATGTTTATTGATGTGTGCATATATTTATATATTACACACATGCAGACAGAGAGGGATACGTATGACACTAGATCCGAGGCACACTGAGTGTTGTAATGTATGCAGGCCTGGTGGATCATGGACGCTTCTGGGGGAAGGGATGCCAGGCTATCCTGCGTCTGACGTCACGGCGCTGGAGAGAGGGAGAGGAGGCGATGTGAGGAAGCTGCAATAAACACACAGGGCGTCTGCGCCTATCTAAGTAGGACAATAAAGTGAAAACGGCATCAATGCTCTAACAATGGATTTGTCACATACCCTTCTCCTTAAAGTTTTCCTCTTCGTGTACTTGCTAAACTACACCCAAGGTGAGTGAGGCGGTTTCTGTCGGAGCAAATCGAGTTGTGTTGAATCCATGAAGCAGCGAGCGGAGAGGAGCAGAAATCCCGATAGCCTGCTAGCTACAGAAGGGATCAGCAGGGCCTGCTTGTTATGAAGAGGACTGCACCCTTTTTGCCGTATTACTTCAAGGCGACAAATCACACATAGCTTAAAAGCGGACTCGGATTCGCGCAGTCGATTGAAATAAACGGACATTGGGGAGTTACGTCCGTGTGTTGTCACCGTTTTTTATCGCCAGCTTTTGGGTGAGGGTTTTGTTGTTACCGTGCGAGCGGCGCCGACAGCCATTGTTATGAGAAGATGGAGATGCCGACTGTTAAAGCAGCGTTAGCTCTGAGCTAGCTGCCACTTTAGCCGCTAATTGTTCTGTCATTATTAAAAAAACAACAACAACAGTTTAGCCCCGAAAATAACCTGTGTTCAGTGTAAAAGACACAAGTTTTCGCATTTTGCTGGCATAATTTTGTCTGCAGTTTTGCTCCCTGTCAGTGGTGTTTTAAGTCAAATCAACCTGCAGTCAGTATTTTAATAAAAAATAGTTTTTGTGTGTGTCTATGTGCGTGTGGGTGCCAAATTGCTCTGTGTAAAATGCAGTATTGACGTGTAATGCACTTCTGCTATCCTACCACTATCTGCTATATGCCGATGCTGTGCTTTTAAATCCTAATGTTCTCAGCTAAATATAGGAGTCATATACACAGATACATATACAATTACACAGTGGTTTTTGCTTGCAATGCTTCTTTTATTAATCTAATCTAGTCTAAACTACAGGAAATCCTTCATGCCTAACACCACAATACTTCTTTTTATTTATTACAATGTACTCAAGCTATTCATTCACATACCTGGATTTCCGCTTGATTTCTTTTTTCTAATTTTTACTTTCTGATTCTGATTCATTATTATTATTTTTTGACCTATGTTGTTTTTGGCTACTGTAACACAGCAGTTTTCCCAACTTTTAAGATAAATTAAGTCCAACTTGTCTCATATTTTCCTATATTTAATGTTTCTCTTTGATTAGTGTTTTTGAAGTGTATCAATCTTGGCTCCTCACATTTTCTTTATGTTTTGTAAGTCTTTAGAAATTAATTTATTTCAGAGATATAGTCATGGCCTTCACTTCTCATAGTCACCTCAATGAAAAATTTAATGTTACCACCTAAATATTTCATACCGCACATGAAAAGGGAAGTAGCTGAAGCCTGGTCTACTTATCCATCTTTGTTATAATGTTGCACAGAATCCTGTAATTTATGGCTCACTAGTCAGGCATAATTACCTGCCAGAGAAGCCTAATTACATGGACTCTGTTTACTAAAAAAGCTTCTCTCTCTTTTTTTTTATATGGAGCAGCGATCTGACCTTACACTGAGGAAAGTGGTGTATATGTATGTGGAAAACATGCCAACATTCATTGGGGGAATAGATGCCATAAACAAAATCAATCTAGAAAAACCCATTTTTGTTTCAGTGTGAAACAGTGGGCAAAATGTGTGGAGACGGTTAAGAATTGCTTTCTTTCAAGCCCACTACCCAGCCTTCTGGTGACGAAATAATTAAGCGGTGACGCTGTGGGCTGTCGTTGAGAGTTAGTCTAAGGCTGCCATTCATTTGGCTTAAATCGATTTTAGTTAAAACCCAGAACATACTGATTTGCTGTCTGTTTCCTGTATTGTAATCCTGCCTGTCAAATATTGTCCAGATTATCCGCCTTACGGGCATCTAAACCACCCTAACATGAGCAGTGCGTCAGTTGTTTACAAATGTAGCTTTTGTACATATTCTTTTGAGTCTTTCTGTTAGGAATAGTTTGTGTTACCAACTAGAATCGCATCCCAGTTTCTAATGAGTAGGGAACGTGTTTTTTCTTTTTTCAATTGCTGCTGTATGTATATATTTGAGGGGGGGGGAAAACAAACATGCACGCATACCTTTCTTTAACAGATGTTCCTTCGTTCTTTTCACACAGGACACTATAGAAATCCCCTGAACAAGTACATCCGCCACTATGAAGGCCTGTCCTATGACACAGAGCTTGTGCACAGCAAGCATCAGAGGGCCAAGAGGGCACTCTCTCATGAAGACAAGTACCTGCATTTAGATTTTCATGCCCATGGAAGGTTCGTGCACTTTCTTTTCCTAGATATTATCCAAAGGTAAAGTCTGTCTGCATCTGTTTTTCTTTTTTTCCCCTTTCTCTTCATGTATCTTTATTCATTTGTCTGTTTATTCATTTGCAAACACCGTCCCGTGTACTTGTGCTGTTTATGATTAAAGTTGGAGGTCTTCTGTGTTGGGGGATTTGCAATTTTATTGAAAGTTGTTTTACAAAATCAAAAACATACGCTGGTGCATCATGTTAGGTCAGTGTTCAGGATGGATTTTTAATGATCACAATTATTTTCTGTGTGGGTTTTCTGCTCTCCCCTGGAGCTTCAGTATTCCTTGATTGGTTGAATTAACCAGCAACTACTCTAATGTTTGTTTAATTGCTTAAACTAACTGTGTTGGTGGGATAGAAATGGGCTATTTAAAGACACAAACCTGAGCTCAAAATAATTGCTGTTGTCCAGGTGTTCTTATTCCCTGCAGTTAAAGTGAAACTGTGCATGTATTTGTCTGTGTTCGTTAGCTCTGTGATGTATGTGGTGTTTCATGCTGCCTGAGTGGAAACCCCTCCAAATATCGTATATGGGTTGATACTAATCGTCCTTGTCATGGTTCTTTATCTAATATTTTGAGGAGGTGGTGTTGTGAAAAAGCATCCATGACAAAGTCACGACCATCTGGCTGGGATCTTGGCAAAGGCAGTTTGTTGCCCTTCCTGTAACAGGGCCTGCTGTTTCTAAACTCAGATGCAGCTTAATAGGGAAGCGTATCATAAGAGCAAGGCGAACTCCGAAGGAAGATGTCTCTTCCTTTAAAAAAAAAAAAAAACCCCGCATCATATTCTTTTCCTTTTGAATTTACGACAAAGCTAGAGAGAGAACTCCTGATTCTTCTGTTTAATTTGCAGCACACCACCTGGCTTTCCTTTTTGACATTTGAACAAAATGTCTTGTGCTTTACACTAACAGCCACTAATAGTACAGTGAGGATGCTTTTAGATTCATATGCAGTATAAGGTTTGCCTCTAAAACGCCACCAGTTCTTAGGTTTTTAGTTCAAAGTGCTGGGGCAGTAGTTTCCTTCACACAACTTTGAGAATTGCCCTATTTTTCTGTAAATTATGGCTCTCTGTGTTATTTTCTCATGGAATCCCAGACTGAGTCCACGTTGATGTTGTGATCACAGTGTGGGAGCTTTACCATCTGTTGCAAGACTCCTTGTTCTTGTTGCCAAAGAGCGGACTTTGACTCTTGTTGGGGTTTTTTGGGCCCATTGCCATCCTACAGAATAAAGATTTTGGACCTCTCACATGCCTCCTTAATAGGATTGAGCAGTGGATAACATCCAGAGAGCCTAAAACCTTTGCAGAGTTCTCTATGTATCTGAAACAGCCAATAAACATGTTAATGTACCGCAGAGTTTTCCCCTGAGATTCCTACAAATGCCTAATGATTCACTAGGCATTGTGCACATTGCAGGATGTATTGTTTGCTATTATATTAGGCTTCAGATCTAAATTTTACAAAGGCTTTGTGTTTCGTCTGTTCACGGACCTAGAGAACAGCAACTTTCACACAATGCGAGCGTACAATAAGAGCACTGTGTAGGTGTTCCATGAAATCCGAGGTTTACTGTAACATGTTTTTTTCCCTCTCCATATGTTTGAACTACAAAAAAACACAGCACTGTTGCTAGATGCCCTAATTTCAAATTTTCTGTTTGGTCTCTTACAAATTTAAATGCTACAGTTTTGCATCTGCAGCAGAAAACGGCGTATTTGGTGGGTTTTTTAATTTTGTTTTTCTCTGTGAACGCTCTTGCTTCGACCCCACCCCCCCTTTTAATTTGCAGGTTCATTTTTAGAGAAGGCTGGGTAAATGTTGCTTACTTCCACTACTTAAGGCCAACTGCAGCTCCTCTCCTGAATCTGAAGGCCTTCTTTTTTATCTCTTTGATTTCAGGCACTTTAATTTACGAATGAAGAGAGATACCACCTTGTTTTCCCCAGATTTGAAGGTAGATGTTTCAGGTGAAGAGATTCCATATGATACCTCTCACATCTACACTGGAGAAATCTTTGGTAAGACTATAAATTTTTCACAGTTGTTTAAATGTGTCACTACAGTACTGCTGCTCTAGGGGATTTTTAAAATAACTGTTGGCTTTGTTTTTCTCAAATGCAAATGCACCCTCTTCTGTGTCAATCTTCTGATGCTTATAATTGTACGATTTGGACTCCCAGGCGAGAAAGGCACATTGACTCATGGCTCCATTGTGGATGGTAAATTTGAGGGTTTTATTCAGAGCTACCATGGCACTTACTACGTGGAGCCTGCGGAGAGATACCTTGAGGACAAAGACGTGCCCTTCCACTCTGTCATCTACCATGAAGATGACATACGTGAGTCCCTGCACCTTTAGCCACGCAAATACTTTGACAGGCTATTATCCCGTGATCATCGAGTGTGTGTTTAGATATGTGCGTGTGTGACTGGAAAGTGCGAGGTTAGTGCTGCCGAGCTGATGGAGGCAGACTGGTGTGATAGGCCCCCCTGGGGAGCGCAGACACCTGGGGTGTTCATTAGCTGAGTAACACAATCTTGCTCTTGGGTACTGGCTCATTTCAGCAGGCTTTGCAATGTTGATACTAATAGTGAGCACCAAGTACACTTCACTACACTTGCAAATCATAATTTCACATCATCTGTGTACACATAGCGTGTGGCTGAGGGGCAAATTAAACATAATTGTGAGAGGAATCACTAATGAGAGCGACAGGAAAGTAACTCACACAGCAAAGCTAGGCTCAAGTGACGTGTAAGTACTTCCATTAGCTGATCGTGAATAGCGCCTGAAATAGTGACTCACGGGGTTAAGTAGCTAACATTGTCTCCCATAATCCTAACAGTGTTGTGTCTGTCTCTCTCATACAGACTACCCGCACAAGTATGGCCCAGAGGGAGGCTGTGCCGATAGCTCTGTGTTTGAAAAGATGAAGAAATACCAAACCTCTGCCGTGGAGCAGCCCCCTAAGGTTAACTTCACCACACACTACAATAAACCCTGACAGGGTTTAGTGAAGATCTTTGAGGATATTTTATGGTACTACTTAGTCAGGGTCAAAGATACCTAGAGATGTCTTTTTAAAGTCTCTGTGCCTGGTTCTATGTTGTAAGTTATAACCATGTAAGTGTTAAACCAGTATAGTCACAGTTAAGATTTGTCACTTTATTATTAATATGTAATTTTTTTTTATATAGTTTTGCATATGATTGTTATTTCACAGATTTCCATAAATTGTATTACGACACGGTTTAGTTTGGCCAGACGATCATCTGTATAAAAGTTCACCCGTTCATTTGTTACCGTTGTAGAGGAGTGGGAGCAGGATTACTCAAAAAGTTAAAGATTTAACTGCATGAAAGATTTTCCAGATTTCAGGCTTGGCCCACATTGCAGAAATGAATCATTCTTGGAGTCAGTTCAGATCTCAATCCAGGAAATTTTGGGGAAAGATTCTTTATCACTGCAAGATGGGCACAGTTAGACATTTCATCATATCTTCACAGATCAAGTTTAGCGTCGCGTTTGCGACACTAAACTTCAGATTTAGACATCCTTTTGGATTCAGAAATATGGAAAGCAGCATCCAAGCCTCACGTGTATTATTATCACATTCAAGTGATGGACTCAAACAGGACGACATAATGTTCAATTTGGTACCTGACAATAAAATGTAACACTTTATCTCAAGCTGTGCCTCTTAGCTCCAATCCAATCAGAGATAGTAGGCAGTAATAAAATATGTCTGTGTTCAATTTAAACCACATTAACAAAAAGCATTAGTTTGATTTATCGGTTACTTCTGACTCACTTGGTGTGACATGTCACTGCAAAACTCTGTGACCGAAAAGTACTGAACACCTTAAAACTGAGATAGGTGTCCATCAGTGGCAGTGGTCAGCCTTTTCCCTCCACCCTGTATGTGACATAGAAAGCACATATTCCTCTGCAGAATAGAGCTTCATGAACATACTGCAGCTGAAGAACCACAGCCTAAAAATACCGGACATTATTTATTTACTCTTTTTACCGTTTTTGTTGGAAAAATCTTTTAAATATGTTTTATTTAACTGTGTGTTTCCTGCTCTGCCTCTTCCGTCTCACTCACACCAGGAAGTCCACACTGATCTGGACACCCAGCTGCTGAGGAAGAAGAGGATGGCCCAGGCTGAGAAAAACACATGTCAGCTTTTTATTCAGACCGACCACCTCTTCTTCAAGTATTACAAGAGTAGAGAAGCTGTCATAGCGCAGGTAACGCACAGGAAGTGACTTGGTATATACTACTCTTAATACTTTCTAAAGCCTAGGAATATATTGATAAGAGAAATTGTCCACAAAGTACAATTTCTATGGAGTTGCGTTACGGTGTAGGAATTGTCATATTTTGGCAAATCTATTATCATTTTCTGGGGAGAGTTATACTAAGACATTAGCACCACTCAAGCACTACCCATTAACTACTGCGCTCAACTAATGAGAGTGAGGCTGTTTTCCATTTTTCCTAATCTGTATGCTAAGCTAACTTAGTATACAGGAGGCTAGCAGCAATAGGAAGATATTATTGCCAGCAGTAGCTTATTATTCGGTCTACTCCCTTTATAGTTTACACGTTGCCACTTCAGTTTTTCCACCAGCTTAAAGCCCCCAGTATAACCTTGATTACATGATCCTTTTATGTGCGCGGTGTTCTCCTGAACGATAGGTGTCGCAGGTGTCAGACAATACCTCCACATCAGTGCTGATATAGTGCTGTTCTTTTAGGTTTGTTTATTATCAGAAAGTTTATTCTTGTACCATCTCCCTCTCATCGATCTGTGACTGTCAGAGATTCTGTATTGATATGTCATTAAAACGGTGGTATAAACCTACACGATCGTAAACTTGCCTCTTCAACCCGGTGGCAGTGGAACAATGCGTCAGGTTACAAAAATAAAGAGTTGCAGGAATGGCTACTTGCGACGGCAGATGTGACGTCAGTTTAATGTCAGTGTTGTCGTACAGTGCCATTTGACAAGCCACCGCATGGGTAATGTCCTAGGTCAGTGCCACGCCTGGCATAAACACTGATTTTTTTTTTTTTTTTTAATGCGAAAACCACATATAGCCAGTTGAATAATGTATTCTGTTAGCTGTTGTTGTTAGCAATAGAGCTACGTACAAGCAGCTCTTGTTAGTACTTGTACCATCACATACGGCGTACTTGAGTGAAATGTCAGCTATTAAAAGTATGAATACCTCGTACTTCCTTCAGATCTCCAGTCATGTGAAGGCCATTGATGCCATTTATCAAGGCACAGACTTCATGGGCATTCGTAACATCAGTTTCATGGTGAAACGGATCCGGGTGAGTCTTTTGCAGATCGGCCGCTTTTGCATTTTAGGTCTGTTCAGTCTTTCCTGTGAACCAGTTGTCTCCTGTCTTCGCAGATCAACACCACCAATGATGAGAGGGACAAGTCCAACCCATTCCGCTTTGCCAACATTGGTGTGGAGAAGTTTTTGGAGCTGAACTCGGAGCAGAACCACGACGACTACTGCTTGGCTTATGTTTTCACTGACAGAGATTTTGACGATGGGGTGCTGGGTTTGGCCTGGGTGGGAGCGCCCTCAGGTATGCAAATCTTATTCTTGTGATAAGCAAGCAGTCTGTGTCTTGTTTTTACAGAAAGGTACAAAAACATCATTTTTTTCACATTCCTTAGCAGGAATTTGTCCTCGCAAATGTAGACTGAAGCTCATCAAGCAGGAACATATTTTTCTTTAAAACTGTCGGCAGATATTTGTTGCAGTCTGTTTTAACTCCACGCTGGGGTTGATTTGAGTTTTTAATTGAAAGCACTGCAGTTAAATTGCAAATTTGCTGCAGTAAAATGGGCATCTTCTCTCAGTAATGACAAACAAAATTTGTCTTCAGCATGTACTGTAAACATGATGATGAAGTATGTTTTTAAATAAGGCCTCCTGTCACTTATTTGAATAGCTGGTGTTAAATTAATCACATTCACTCTCTTCATTGAGCGAAATCTTTCCGTATTTAGTTTGTTGCAAATTGTGCCTTTCCTTCTCAGGGAGCTCTGGAGGCATCTGTGAAAAAAGCAAGCTGTACTCAGACGGAAAAAAGAAGTCTCTCAACACTGGTATAATCACTGTACAGAACTACGCCTCCCACGTACCTCCGAAAGTCTCCCATATCACTTTTGCACACGAAGTAGGCCACAACTTTGGCTCCCCGGTGAGTGCCGCATTTATGCACGGTGAGAAGGAATTTATGATGCCTGTACTCTTTGTCCCTTTTTTTTTGCTTTTAATCTTTGATTTTCTTTCTTCTTCCTCGCTGCCAGCATGACTCTGGATCTGAGTGCACACCAGGGGAATCCAAAAGCCAAGACAAGAAGGAGAAGGGCAATTATATCATGTATGCAAGGGCTACATCTGGAGACAAGCTTAACAACAACAAGTTCTCCCTCTGCAGCATTCGCAACATCAGCCAGGTGCTGGAAAAAAAGAGGAACAACTGCTTCGTCGGTACGTTTTACTGTTTCTGTTGGATCTAGGGCCTCGATCTTAACTCGTGATCCGGGTTAGGGTTCTTCTGATGGTGTGGAATATTTTTACCGCAAACTCTTAATTAGTGAAAGAATTCAGGCATCCTGAGAAGTTATTGGCTAGTATCAGCTTAGAAAAGCCAGCTTGGCATTAGTCCATGGTATTTTTGTACAGTATTTGGCAGACTGTGGAAGTAAACCTTGTCATCTTTTTTCTTTGTCTTTTTTTTTTCTTGCCAGTTTCACACTTTTGAGTCAGTAGAACAGCAAACCGATGCTTCAGAAGTCACTCGATTAATTCACCATGTGATTGGCGTGTCTAAAAAATCTTCTTGTTTTGCACAAGCTGTTCAAAGTGATGTGCATCTTGGCTGCACTGATATGACTGAAAAATGCTTTAGCTTTTCAGACACTGCCTTAATACACCCACCCACAAACCGACGTTTTTTTGGGTTTATGCTTTTGGCTCTTTGAAGGGTCCTTTTCTATTTTTCTTTTTCTTTTTTTGCCCCAGCAACTCATTCTCTCCAGAGCAGCATTCAAGGGTTTGGTGTGCATGCACGCTCAGAATGAGCCTTTGGGGGATGAGGGTCCACTACCGTCAGCATGATTTGTGTACACAGTGAAGGAAATTTTTGTGCATTTTTGTAATGGTTCAGGCCTTTACACAAAAAGCACTTTGCAGAAAAAAAACCCCCATGAAATTTAAAATTTTTAAGAAGCAAACTTTTATTTTGTTAAAATTTTGCACACAAAAAAATGTCTCCTCAAAAAACACACTATGGGAGTCAAAACATGGAGTCAACATCAAGTGATGATCAAGCAATGACGAGTTGGTCCTGATGTTTGTAAATGTGAAAAGGAAGAATCTGAGTTCATCCAGTTCTCAGGAGAAGACAGCAGCAGGAAGAATTTCATGGTTTGACCCACGAGTTGAAGCTGCATCACAACCATTTTCCTACATACCGTCAGTCGGGCAGTTTGAACTCTTGTTGGCAGAGTTGGGACCACATCTGATCGATTGACCCGGAGCAGCATCTAGTTGTGTGTCTAAGATAAAATAGTATTATTTTACTATTATATTATCATTGTATACTCAGTAGCGGTGCACATTTTGTGCTGCAATTACACTTGTTGCCAAATGCAGAGGTCTGATCCGGAAAAATAAATCCAGCAAATTTGTCCAGCAAGTTGCACAATCCTGTGTAAGGGTGCATTAGGAATGGGCGAGTCCAAAAATATTTTTAAAGCACAAAATGTTCGTACGATTATTATTCGTCTGGTGTAAAAACCTTAAAACAATCAAAAATCTCAATGTGTAAATGTAGAAAAAAACTGGGGGACAATTTTTCATTGTCACACCTGACTAGGAGAAGGCGGTTTTCTTCTACAGAGCATCAAAAAGTCTGTAATTCATAAAAACCCTGATATTATTTAATAAATGTCTAATTTAAACTTTGAGCTTGCTCCGCAAAGGGCTCAACACTTTTTTTCTTTTTCTCAAAACAGAGTCTGGCCAGCCCATCTGTGGTAATGGTATGGTGGAGCCTGGTGAGCAGTGCGATTGTGGCTACAGCGATCAGTGCAAGGACAAGTGCTGCCATGATGCCAACCAGCCTGACAACAAGAAGTGCACATTAAAGGACCATACAGTCTGCAGGTAGAGGGCGATTTTTATTTTTCAGTTATTTTAATATCTCTTAAAGAGGGTGTTCTCATGTTTTGAGTCTTAACTCGGCGCTTTTCTCTTCCCCAAAAAGTCCCAGCCAGGGTCCTTGTTGTACAAGCGAATGCATTTACAAGGCTCGCGGTGACAAGTGCCGAGAGGAGTCGGAGTGCGCTCACCATGGCGTATGTAAGGGCGACAGCGCCCAGTGCCCCACGTCGGAGCCCAAGGCCAACTTCACCGCCTGCCACGGAGAGACTCAAGTCTGCCTCAACGGGGTGAGTGGCTGAAGAAATCACACCTTGAAGAACTGGTTGTCATAGCAACACTGTACTCATACTAGCAAGTGTCTGATCTCGCCTGTCCTCGTGCTCCTCCTCCGCAGGGCTGCTCCGGCTCCATCTGTGAGAAGTACGGGCTCGAGGCGTGTACCTGTGCCAGCCAAGATGGCAAGGATGAGACCGAGCTTTGCCACGTGTGCTGCATGGAGAAAAGTGAGTCATTTACCCTTTCTCACACCTTTTACAAGCAGGCTCTTTCTTTTATAAATATATGGGTGAGTTTTGTCTTTTTTTTTTCTTTTTTTTTTTTTAAACTGGATTTGTCTCTCTGCACAGCAAATCCCAGCACATGCAGCAGCACAGGATCAGAGCGCCTGGCTCGTTTCTTCAATAAAAAAGTCACCACGTTGCCAGCTGGCTCGCCTTGCAATGACTTTAAGGGCTACTGCGATGTGTTCATGAAGTGCCGACTGGTGGACGCAGATGGGCCACTTGCCAGACTAAAGAAGGCCATCTTTAACCCTGAGCTGTATGAGAACATCGCCGAGTGGATTGTGGTACGTGTCGACATCTTGATTGTGAATGATTAGTTAGTATGTGGGGGGTCTTTTTCTATTCTGTATTTGATTGAGCTTGATTTGAGCTTCATTTTCATCCCAGGCTTACTGGTGGGCAGTGCTCTTGATGGGTATCGCCCTCATCTTGCTTATGGCTGGTTTCATTAAGATCTGTAGTGTGCATACTCCCAGCAGCAACCCCAAACTTCCACCACCCAAACCACTTCCAGGTGAGTCCAGAAGACTAAAAAGAGACCTCGTCTAATAAGAGCGTTTAGCTGTTACGCATTTTCATGAAATATTTTTAGATAACTTACCTGACCACCCAGATGTTTTAAGTCACATGTCTGCAGTTTGCTTTCAAACCTCCTTTAAATTTGAATGTGACATTCAGTGTTTTTTGGGGGTGGGGGAGAGGGTTAAATATCATTTTTATTCAGGCAGGTCAAACCACCGAGAGAAAGCTCTCTTTTACGAGGACACTCTGATTACAGTAAATATGAAAGCTACTTTTAGCTCCTGCCTTTTTCACAACGGGTTGTCACAGCGGGTAGCTCCGCATGTTTGATTTGGCAGATTTTTACGTCTGATGCCCTCGCTGTGTCTCCTCCCGCGATCAAACTGGGGAGCTTTTGCTTGCTAAAAGAGTGTGTAAACCACTACACTACAGGGACACAAATGAATAAAAATACAGATATATTTGTAAAAACCTATTTATTATCATGCAGTTCATGCTATCATTTACGGGCTTATTAACAAATTATATGGGCAGTGCTGTGAGAACAGTTTCCTGAGAACACTTACAGATTTGATCTGAGCTCCTAAACTTGATCCAGATTAAACTCAGATTGAGCTTTGAATGTTCACACAGGCTAAAAAGCATCACATTAAATCCACTGTACTGTGTGCCTTGTTAACCTTGCAGCCATACCTGTGAATGAGAGCAGTGTTATGATTACTTACTCTTAGAGTTTCTCTACATGACTTTGGTTTTCTCACTGCATCCTGTGCTGTTGCGCCTAAGGGTGGTCATGGCAACTGATCTACTTGTTTAAATGTGAGAGAAGAAGAAAGTGTAGTTGAATATTCTAAAAGGCATATTCAAATTAAGCAGAGTGTAATGGGTAAGGTGATGTAACATCAGTACAAAATGTTTGCATGTATTTAAGAGCAGTTTAATGACATTTTCTTTGTTTTTTGCAAGTTGCTGTTTTTTGGCATGTTGTACACACACGCTACACGTTGATAACATTAGCAGCCCAACTTTCCTAAAGTTGTTGACGTCTGCAGTCAGAATGGGGTTTTGCTCGGCTCCACTTGAGTGCTGATCTTCCAGCCTACGTGCAACCGTTTATTTTTCTAGATCAAAGGACCACAGATCGGTCCCTCTAGCTTGTTTACAATTAGCTTCTTTCTGCTGCAGCTACAATTAGTGGCAGGTGGTTTCTTGAAGTCTTGGACAGCAAAGCTAACCGCTGACAGTAAATAAAATAAATCATAAGTCTGTCGGTATGAGCTGACAGAGAGAGTGTGTGTGGGTGTTCTGCCTCCGTATCTCCTGCTGTGTCCTACATGTGAGAAAGACCAACTTTGGACAATGTCTTTACTTGATTGTTAAGAACAAGGGTTTTCAAACCTTTGATTACCAGGTGCGGGTTCAGGGTTGAAGCCTACAGAGGAAAAATGCAAACATCAAACACTTTGATTGCTTGTATCTTACACATATATAGGACGTTTATGTTGGTTTTTGCCATTTCTGTACTCTTTCTATAGTATTTTCAGTCAGGCTCTAATAAACATTGTTTAACACTTTTATTGGACCACCTGTCATAAATACAAAAAAGCACAAATATTCAAAAAAAAATCTGTCAAACTTTATGTTAAACACAGTCTATAAGCACCTCACGCAAGATTTGTGTTTGCTGATTTCTCCTCTGCTTTTAATGAGACTCTTTTTAAACTTTTAGATTAGCTCCTGATGCTGATTTTAAACTTTCTCACTGAAAGAGTCCAACAGGTCCTCGTTAATGGACAAATATCCAGTAGGATTGTGTCAAGCTCCCGTTGATCTCGGGGCTGTGCTCTGTCACCCCTTCTTTTTATTACGTACGCCGACAGCTGCAGGACGCCGTACGAGAACAGGTTTATTTTTGTGTAACTTTTATTGTTTGTTTATTGAAAGTCTTTTAACATCTTCTTTTATCTGCTGGTTCAGTATTTTGCCTGTTAAGGATGGAAACTCTCTCAGTCATAATGTTAACACCTCCAAAATCACTGGGGTCAGATTTGTGCTCACTCTGGGAAAATCAGGTGATAAAGAAGGCAAAAGACGTTGTTATACATTTTTATTTTTGGACCTCATTGTTGTCGATCGCTGCGTTGACATGCAACAGTGTTGGTGATAAGTGGTTGTGTGAGTAAGCTGCGAACAAATTACCCTTTTTGGGGGAATAATAAAGTTAATCTGAATCTGAAATCTCCTTCAAAATAAAAATGACTGAATTCACTGAACGTTTTTATATCTGAACTTGGACTTTTCTAAGAAGTCAGAAATTGGTCAAGTTTAACATTACAGAAACATGAGAAAACTAATTAGGTAATTACTAATGCTGCTAATTTAGTACAGCCATGGCATAAACCTCACATTGGGGTCTGATTTAATAAATTCCTTCAGTACCGCGGGGTCATAAATGACATCACCCTGTAAGATGAATGCGATGCAAGGTAGGCCCGTTCACTTGCAGGGGTCACTCTTTGTCCGCTGTGAAAGAACAGCTGCTGATACTTTGTGATTTTTTTTTTTTGAGTTTCCCTACATGAGAGATGACAGATGTGAGATAAACACGTCATCCTTCATCACACTGCAAGACCACCAGCTTAGGAACAAGTGCTGCAGCTGAACAAAACAAAGCTAGGACGATACTCGTCTTTCTTGAGCCTAAGTTAACTCTCTTTCCTCTGACAGGGACTTTGAAAAGACGACGAGCGCAGCAGCATGCTAGCTCTCAGGTGCAGCATCAGTCCCAGCACCCGCACGGCCACAGCGGACACGGGGGCCACGGCGGCCAGCGCCAGGCACAGAGGCAGCCTCAGCGCCAGGCACAGCCCCAGAGGCACCACCGTCAGCCCAGAGAGAACTATCAGATGGGCCAGATGAGACGCTGAGACCCTGCACCCAGCTCCCCCCTGCTCCCCCCCCAATGCCTTGGCTCCTCCTTGTGCCTACAGAGGGAAACAAAAGCGTCACTCCATCCAAAGAAACGCCTGACATGGTTGTTAGTCATCATCATATCCTCCAACTACAGACAAAACAAGACACGCGAAAAAGAGAAAACGCTATTCAGCAACTCGATTGGCTCTTTGTGGAGGGGACTTGACCATCAGCCATTTCCACTGCAGTGCGATCTAGCAAATTTTTTTCCCCCATCGTTTTTTCTTTTTTTTTTCTTTAAGGAGTGCCAAGGAGTTAAGGAATCATTTGTAGCTTTAGTTCATTCTGTGGTTTGTTTTTTTCTTTTTTCTTCATCTGCAACATCTTCTTGAGTGACAGGCTCGTAGCTGCTGGTGAACTCTTTTTTTTTTTTTTTTTTTTTTTTTTTTTTTTTTTCGTTCTTTTGTTTTTGTCATCTTAGCCAGGAATGAGAGACACTCAGTGGGGATTTGCGGCACTTTTGTGATTTCACACATGTCAAACGGCAAAAGACACAGGCTCCGGTCTCTCGTGCAGACGGTCTTCTGCATGTGATTGTAAATATTTAGTGTATCATAAGTGAAAACAAACTATTTCTTCTACTGTAAATGTGTAATTCTTCATTTTTTTTTGTTTTCTTTAATTTTTCGGTTAGTGCTCTCAGGATTTTTAACACATAAATGAAAGAATGACAGTTGTGGTGAGTTCCTTGGATGCTGCCGTTGAGGATTTGACGCCATCGAGTTCTCTCAGCAGTCCAATCAGGTGGATCTCTCTCACTTTCATGAACTCGCTAGGTTTTGATTTGCTTTTCTTTGAACAACAAGGTCGCCATATCCCACGTTTTAGGCCTTCTCTGTTCAAGGTCCCTTTATTTCACCATTTTTTTTTTTTTTTTTAATTGTCTCGCTAACATCATGTCTTGCCCCTGTTGTACACCAAATTGGACGAGGTCAGAAACAGAAGGAGAAATCGCCTAGTTTGGTGCAACCGTTTACTGTCTGTTTGTTTGTTTCTTTATTTGTTTTTAATAATAATGAAGAACGAATAACCACTAACTGAAGCTGATGTTGATCCTGCCTGTTCAGATATGAAGTCGAGGTGAAGAGTGAAGGCTGCTGTGGCGTAGTGTAGAAGTGAGAGTGTATCATGTTACAGAGTTAGTTTACATGAGTGTGGAAATAAATTTTAAAAATGACTTAAAAAAAAAAGATGGAATCATTCTATTATTCTTCAGATAGCGAAACTAAGAAGTTTTTAATGTGGGCATGCAGACACATTTATTAAATGTGACTATTAATTGACCAAGGTTTGTAATGTTTGTATGTCACTCAACACGATTTACTTTGGGCCCCCGGAGCAAGCGGTGTAACGCAGCAGTGTTGTCACATTTATTCACCAACACGTCCCTCAGCGGGGTCACTGCTTCCACGGGAAACGAGCTTCTGGTCCAATCTCTCATCTCAAGGACTGAATTCCCCTTAAGAGCTCATGAGTGCAGGCCTCAGAGTTTACATGAGCGTGCCATAGAACATTTTACGGAGCAGTGCACAGGTTTTCCTAAAATCCAGGAAGCACCTGCGAGGTTTCCACTTTAAAGAGAATGAAATGAAGGCTGTGCGATTCGACCTCAGGTGTTTTCTTCCTCTCTTCGCTGCACCAAAGGGGCATCTTGGAAAACCAAGTTAATCACAACACTCACTGGAAGGATTTGATCATGTAATCATGACATAGTGTGTTAAAGTCCTGTCACTTCATTTACCAGGCAGACATTTCGCCCGACGGGATGCTCCAGCAACGACGCGTTGCAGATTTTTTATTTTTTTTTTTGCATTAAATGCTGTGGGAGGACTTTCTGTGCTCTGACTTCATTTTTATCGTGGCATTATGGCTATACTTTAAATGCATGCGGTACTAATCATAACTAATATCTATCTGGTCATTACAGCCACACATGTGCTCTGGAGGGGACGCGACAAACATAATGACACCTCACGGTTTTCCGTTCACGCGGCAGATGAATCGAGCGGGTCGACGGGGTGTTTTTTTTTTTTTGTTTGTTTGTTTTCCTTTTCTCTGTACAAAAATTGAGCTCTTTTTAAATCTGATCTCCTGAGCCACGTCTCACCTGTCAGGGCCCGGAGAACTGAACCTGTAAACTTGTACAGTACTTGGGAAAATAATCGAATAAAATTTGCGTTTCATTTGAAAAATGAGAATTACATTTTTGATACATCGGTTTAATTTCTTTTTTGTATCCTAATTCCAGAGTAAGTTGTTTTAAAGATGTTCATATGTGACAAACTTTCCTCTCTTCTAAGTTATTTTCTGTTCTTATATGTGCTAGTTGAACTGGAGTTTGCTTACGATACTTTTCTCCACCGTCATCAATGCTTAAAAACAATTCAGTGTGATGGAGTCAATGTTACATTCTCATTTTTGTCTTTGTTATCCTGTGGCATGGTTTGGGTAGAAGAGCAGAAGAATAATGCCTGTAAATTTCCTTTCTTTTTAATTTCGTAGTCTTGGTAAAGTTTTTAAATAAACGTGCACTGAAAAATGTCCAAATTGAGTTGAAAATGTTGTAGGTGACGTAGGCCGAAAGAACACATGATTAAAAAGTAATACTACTGTCTGATTTTAATGTTCACTGTGTTTTATACAGTATCGGAAATTTTTGTTCACTTTGAACATTTTTACTAAAAAAAAAACAACAACAAAAAAAATTCAAATTGTATTGTGCAAAGAGATGTAATTTTTTGGAGTACTTGAAATGCATTAATTAAAAGACTCATTCAAAATAAAATAGACCCCTGTTTGCTGTCTGTAAATGTGTGCGTGCTCTGGCTCTTTCTCTCCGTGTGAGGCAGTTTGTTCTGAGGACTGTGCAGCCAGATGTTTAAAGGGCCACTCCCCCTGATTTAACACATGAACCGTCATTTGCATTGGGCTTGAAATAAATGGAAAGCTTGCAATACAGACTGGTGTCATGGTGTTTGAAAGATGCTGATTTTGTTTGTGGAAAAAGTTGCGTTTGGGGAGAATGTAAGAGATCGATGTGAAGTTATTAGATCTTGTGATTTTTTTTTTTTTTGATTTTTGATTTTTTTTTTTTTACCAAACTGTTTTTCTATGTTCTAATACGAGCACTGCTGAGGAAAAGCACCATCCCACTCCAATCTGTGTGATACTCTGTTAGTGAAGCGAACATCTACACACCGCTAATAAAATAAGAAATCCTTTTACAGCAGTTAAAAGTTAAACTTGCAAAATTGTTGTCCACGTTGTTAAGTACACCTGTTCAAGTGGTCAACACAATATGCAATCAGCCAGTCACGTGCCTGCAATTCAGTGCAGGAATGTTGACAAGGTCAAGACAACCTGCCAGAGATCAAACTGGGCATCAGAATGGCTAGAAAAAGATGATTTAAGCGACTTTGAATGTGGCGTGGTTGTTTGTGCCAGACAGGCTGATATTTCAGCCCTGAGCAATGACACATAGACATCTGTAGGATTTACAGAGAATGAAAAAGAAAAAAGGGAGTATCATTTCTTTACAACCAAGGTATGCAGAAGACCATCTCTGAATGCACAACACATCGAACCTTGAAGTAGATGGGCTACAGCAGCAGAAGATCACTCCAGCTGAAAACTGAGTCAACAATTCAAACAAGATCAACAAAATTATACAGTGGAAAACTGGAAAGATGTTGCCTGGTCTGCGCAATTTCGGACAATAAAATGGGATGTAAACAGCACGAAAGTGTGGATCCTGCTTTGGATTAACAGTTCAGGCTACTGCTGGTGTTATGCTGTGGGGGATATTTCCTTGGCATACTCTGGGCCCCTTAATAACAAATTAGCATTAGTTAAACTTAGTTAAACTTAGCACTTGTGGACTAAGCAGTAGCAAGGCTCTGCTCACCATAAAGGCTGCAGCACAAACAAAGAACCTGCACTGGATGCGCAGAATTAATGCAGTTGGGGGAGGGGGGGGCAACTGCCCACCCCTTGGTGGCGCCCCTGATGTGGTTGGGATGAGAACCTGTTGTAAAAATTACAGTACCATTGGAGTGAACGTTGTTTACTGTGATAAATGCAGTAGCGTGAGGCTCACAGCAGAGGGCGCAGCTGCTTCAGAGACCATGATCGTGCTGCAGGTTTCCTAGCAGCCTGTGAGTCACCAGCATCAGCAACACAGAGATACGCGCACAGCTTTATATATGTTTTGTTTCAGGAGGACACACAATCCAACACTCATTGCTGCCTGCTCTCAGATATAATTTTTTTAATTTATTTGAATACATTTGTTGGAAGGAAAAAGCAGCTGATCAAAAGCTTTTATTCTGTCTCCGCCACACGCCTGCTCGTGTCTTCCACATGTGTGTTACGCACTATATTATTTATTGCCTATACTTATTGATCACTTTGCTCCATGAGTGCATTCAATGATGTAACACCCATAAAAAAAGTAAGTCAAATCCAGGGAGCATGCATTTGCACATGCAGGGGAATGTGGCCCGCTATCGATTCTCTGCGCATTTCTTCGGCTACAGTTGCTGGTTGTAAACACGATTTTATTAAATCCAGGAACAAGGGATGAGGTTTAGTATTTTGTGTCTCATTTATATTCCAGTACGTTTACACCAGTGATTGAATATGTACTGATTTTGTGATCCATTCTCATACAATTCCCCCACAGCGCCCACATCTATGTCCCTCTACATCTGAAACAGCGTAACACAGAGGATATTATCAATATTCTGCATTTACAGTTCCAGCTCTCTGCAAGGAGCTGATGTCACAGCCGATCAGCAAGCAGTGTGCCTTTTGTTTCTCCTTGCAGTGACAAAAGCACGACTGTAAAACGGGCACTTGTGGACTGAGCGGCAGCAAGGCTCTGCTCACCATGAAGGCAGCAGCACAAACAAAGAACCTGCGCAGAATGAATGCTTGTTTCGTTGTCCAGCAGCCAGAGGATTTTCAGTGCTCCTACACTCAGTCAGTCTGAGGGGTTTAGTCATTAGTCTTGGTTACTTGTGTACATGGAAAATCCCCAGACCCAGTTCTTTTACCGTCACCCCACATTATTCAAAGCCTGAAAAAGGGATGAAAGACAAGAAGCAAGAATCACATGTACCTGCACATGTATCTTCATGTCCGTCTACAAACTGCCCACTCTGTCCTCTGTAGCTGCTCCCCAGCTTAGAATAAGATTATATATCAGCTAATTTAGTATTAGTATTTGTTTGTCCCCTGATTGTTGCTGTCTCTCTGCTAGTGTTACTGTTGAACTGCTGTATGAAGCCATATGGACTGTAAATAATGATCCATTTACTCACAGAGTTTTGAGTTACTTGTACTTGTTTCATATGCCTGTGTGCTTTTACTCTGCTAGATTTAAGAGGCACGTACCGAGACTCTGAGATATAAGGGCCTAAATTTACACCGATTTCTGTTGGAAATATCCAAAATATTTTTTCAATATAATGGAACTTAACATTAAATCTGACTCACTTCTAACTATTCTTGGAATGCTGAAGGAATGAAGCAGGTAGCCCAACAACATGTTTGTGCTACAGCTGCTTACTACTAGCTTACTACTTTTCTTTTTTATTTTGGAAAACCTTAAAAAAAAGCATGGCTAACTGAGCTAACGGAGACTTTGAATTAAATTTATCCTGTTTGGATGTTAAATTATTCTCAAATTTTATAGCTTCTTTTCCACATGTTATACAGGAGCACTCGTCAAGTTAGAGAACTTGGAACAAGTTTTTCTCCACTTCACAGCTCTTATTTAACATGGGTTTTCTTGAACATTATCAGAACTAGAATTCAATCCATATTATTAAAATAATTCTTTTGGTATTCTTATTTTAACTCAAAGGTGAGAATCCCCCAGATGAAACAATGATGAAGCTTCTCACTTTTAAGTCTTATCATCCCATCATATTTGACTTTTCTAACAATTCTGCAGCGTTGAAGTTGCCACCTGAGGTTCCTGGTGGAAGTAAAATCAGACAACCCACTGAGTCTCAGCTCCTTCATCTGCATTGGGGACATTAGCTGGAGCGATGACATTCTACAGGACATACTTCGTCTGTGGAGCAATTTACAAACTGCTCGTATGAGAATGTTTACATCAACTGAGCATCTCATTTTAGGTTGATGTGCAGTTTTCTATTACAAATGCAGCAGAGCGGTGAAGAGAAAAATCTTAGGAGAAGTTGCAACTTGTAGAAACTTTAATGTCGACAAACAAAAGTGAGTAAGAGAGTTTTGCAAAAAGTCAAAACAAGCACAAAAAGTTTGAAGTTAATACGCAAATATCACAACAACCACTGAGAAAAACACAAAGAAATGTAACAGGGAACTTGCAAGCATGCAGAACTAATATTCTATTTTTAGTATATGCAAAAAAGGAGAATTTTTTTGTATATACAAAATGGTATTTACAACACATATGCTGCTAATATTTATGTAATGATCTCAAATACACAGGACTGAGATTTCCATGAGTTTATGAAAAATGCAACAACAGGCAATCGAGCAAAAGTTATTCTGTGTTTTCAGAACATTTCCAAATATATTTTATTTTTATTTAGACCCATGGAAGTCTTTGGTGGTGTATCGGGCTGAAAAAAGCTTGAAGTATAACTACAGCCTATACAGCTACCAATGAGATGACACTGACACATGGATCCTGTCCTTACAGATGGAAGCTGCGCTGGTGTTCATCTGACTGACAGTAAAAGCGCTCAGTCCTGAAGGTGAAAGTCTTCTTAACTCATCGTGATCATCTCATATTTGTCCTTCAGACTGCTGTCATCATCCTCTTCGTCTTCCTCGTCCTCCTCCTCTTCCTCCTGGGGCTTCTCGTGCTCGACGTGGGGGTGGTGCAGCTCAATGAACAGGTAGTATATGACGGCCGCGACCACTCCCCCCACCATCGGTCCCGCCACTGGGATCCACCACCAGTTGTCTGCGGTGCTGCGTGCAGAGAAAAGGGAAACAGGAAGGAAGAGTCAAAAACACCAGTGGGAGAAAAAAGAGGCAGCTGTTGATCGCCGGTGCCTCCATCGGATCATGCACAAGCATCGACTGCATCTGTCAAGCGCATGTGACACTATGTAACACGTGTCACCAGCACGGGCTCACTTCGATAAATAGCTCAATGAAAGATTTGAAGAGAGGCAGGGAGATATGTCTGTATTTACATTTTCATTTCACAGAATGTGTCCACATGTTTATAACTGCAAAATTATTTTGTAAGTAAGAGATCATCAAATAAAGTTACTACATAAGTGTACATTTAGTATGTGATGCATAGTTTCTTTGTATACATTAATGATCTATCCTTCAGAACTTACATATTCCACGCATTTTAATAATAATACCACGTTTAGACTTTTTCACCTAATGGCCAAACTGCCCACCCATCATCATCATATAATCATCTATATGTGATTCGACTCCACCTACCTGAAGACCTCCATCCCCCATCCTGCCACAGCTGTGAACAGTCTGGGTCCCAGGTCTCTGGCTGGGTTCAGGGGGTAGCCACAGTTCAGCCCCATGGACACGCCGATGGCCATGATGATCAGGCCGATGGCCAGCGGCTCGACGCCTTTAGGAGCTCCGATGTTTCCGCCGTCGATGATAGCAAGAATGCACAAAACCAGCATACCTGTTCCCACCACCTTCGAGAGAGGAACAGCAAACCTCTGATTAATGGATGAGTTTGGCTGTGCAGCTTTGATAAACGCTGGTAACATCCCAATTACAATAATATACTACATGGAGCAGCAGTTTCCCAGTGACAGCTTTTACCCATCTGCCATCAGACTATTAAATTCACAACGCACATCATAATAAAGACATAAGCCATGGATACAGTCTAAACGCTGAGCACAACTCAGCTGTAGTTTTTATTTGATATATTAGATATATATTGTTTATATATTGTTTCTTTGTTTAATGTTCTATAACGCGGACCAGTGCACATATTAATATATTCATTAACTCATTTCATGTCATTTATTTGAGGGATTTTTGTGCAATTTGAAGTAACTAAGCTATTTGTTTACTTCACAGTCATATAATATGCCATCATGTGAATTTCTTCAAACTTCTATTATAAAATAACTATAATTTTCTAACTGAAAACATCTGAATACAAATTAATAAAACATGTCCAGTTAATGTGTATAGTGATCTGGGTGCATTTAAATCACATTTGCAACGTCTTAACTCTGATCCCTGCGCAGATGATTCACTCTGACTCAAATCGTACTTGACCTCTGAGCATGAGAATGAAAATAACATTTGCATAAACACAATCGCACTAAGCAGACTTATCGCAGCGCTTTACCTGCTGTGGTTTCCACCATCTTTGGAAACACAAGCAGACGTGTTAATTTTGTATTGCTGCAACAAATAAACAGACTGGAAATGGCGTTAAGTAAATGTGACCTTCTGCAGAGTACCAGGAAATGGACATTAGGGCCAAAAGTGAGCCGAAAAGGGGGTGTTCTCAGACTAAATAGGCCGATCGATTCTGCATTAGCCACATTGGCCAGACTTTACAGTATTTAGAGGCAGAAAGAGAGCGGAGGTCAGTGGTTCACCGCGACTAGAGCTTGCCTGATCAATGAAGCCGCCGAGGACTGACAGGTGTCTGCCGGGGTATGAGGCAAAAATGTGGCCCGTTGCATTGATACCCGTCACTGATAGAATCCCACTGGTGAAGTCCATGAAGGCATCTGTGAGGAGCACAAAGAGACATCTGACATAACTGCAACAAGTCACAGGGATCCATTTCTATCTTGTGCAGTCAAACCCAGGGTTAAAATATTCTCACAGCGGCAGCTGAGTGTTGTGCACTTAATCACTTCTTTACATAACACTTGTTATGGCTTTATATACATATGCAAAGGAGGCTTCACCATAGTATAATCCAAAGACTGCAGCAGCTCCTGCAAAAGCACCAAGAAACTGAGCGATGACGTAGAAAGGAAACTTCCAGATCTTCAGTTTGCCCAAAATTACCATGGCCAAAGACACAGCGGGGTTCACATGGCCCCCTGGGAGAGAGGACAAAGCACAGAGTAAAAGAGGGGTGCAGTGTGTGTGTGTGTATGTGTGGGTGGCTGGCATGATATCCTCTCCATCATTAGTGAGGCTGTCACATTTACAAGAGGCAACAGCAGAGGAGCAGCCCCCCAGGGCGGTTCACGGTTTGTTTTTTTAGAGGCAGAATAAAGGTCACTACCTCAAAAAAACAAAAAAGATTCTGTTGTTATTTTTAATAAGGCCAGGTAGTTTTTATATATATATATATATGAGAAACCTGCCTGTTATATCTCTTCATGAAATACTATGGGTGGGGGTTTGATTTAATTCAATTCAAACCCCTGCTCACATGAAGTAAGCATTCTCACTGGGACTGAGTCTGGTCTCTGCTATAGACAGATGAACGTAGCCTATGATCAATGCAGTTTGCAGGACATTTAGTGCCCAGGGTTATGTACGACCCCAGAGAGGCTGTGTTAATAAATCAATGGTCAGTACACATTTGGTGGATCTGGACAGAGAGCTGGCACCTTCCTGTTGATGCCGGAGCTGGGGGAGGTGGCACATGGCCGGACAGGAAGCCATAAAGATTTAATACTACAAGCTGCATGCCTCATGAGTATCAATGTTGTTATTACAGCAGCACGTACAAGAGAGTCGTGTCAGATTGTTTTATATGTTCTGGCAGAGACGGTTTGTATTGACTATAAATTAAGAGGTTAAGATAGAACGCTAAACAAACTTTTAACAACTACAATGTTAAAACTTTTTACTTTTGATTTTCTTCACAAGTGTGTCAGCTCTGCTGGCCATGCATAAATTAAGCAGAGCTAATCGGGGTCTTGCAGCCCATCTGAGGCCAACTTTATGTCAGCAGAAATAAAGAATTAACTAAATAAGAGTAACATTAAAAGCGGCATTTACCTGAAACTCCACCGGCCACATACGCTGCCATCATCAGGCCTACAGAGAAGCCGATGTGGACGGTGAGGGGTTCGCCCAGGGTGTTTCGACTGAGGACGGTCTGAGCTACGGAGCCGCAGCCAAACAGCTGACAGAGAGGAACATATCATTAATCAAACTGAAATAAAGCAATCAAATCAGCTGAAGGAATTACAGGAACTTCTAAAGCGAGCAGATGCAATGTTTGATTTCTGAGAAAAAAAATAGTTTCATTCTAAAAGAAAAGAATACTTACAACCAAGACAAACGTTCCCAGGAATTCTGCCAGAAATTCCTTAAATATTCCATGTTTTAGAGCACAGTGTTGCCTCATGCTTCTCTTGTTTTGTACTTCCATGTATCGCCGTGCCAACAGATGTCAAAACTGTCAGGCGCTTTGAATCCCTGGAGCTCATTAGAGTCACATCTCCACCTCTGCACAGCCTCAGCCATTAAGAGCAGGCCATTGATCCATTCGTACAACTACCATTCTGACAGAGTTTCATAGCTGAGGGTTACCAGCAGACGAGTTTTGTGTTGTTTTTACATTTAAACTAAGCTTTCTCTCATTTTTTTGTTCAAAGTCAAAGTCTCAGACTGACAGAAATGTCACACAGCTGTATTTATTTCAGTGTCTGGAGGCGTATATACACTGGTGAATGTTGAAAAAAGCATTTTAGTGCATTTAGTTATTATCTTAAGAACGTTCACGCCACGTCATATTCATTAATACACCAACAGAATAAATTAGAGATTAAGAATAATCAAGTTGGTCTGATAATGCAGTTATAAATATCACCACAAGAGGTCAGCATTGGCAAGGTGCCATGCAGCTCAAGGTGGAAGTCACACCTGAGTTGTTAATGACATTTTACTCAATTGTGAAATGTTCACAGTGACATTAAATTCCAGATTGAATTCTTTTTAAGCGTGGGTCAGTCAGATCCCAGGTCGTCTAAGTCGTTCACATCGTCCTCTGCGACCTTAGTGAGGGGAGTGGCCTTCTTCTTCCGCCTGTTGAAGCAAAAACATTAAATGATGGTGATGACGTGATTTAGTGCAGCGGCATGTTAAAGGCAGAGAGCGATCGATCACCTCATCTCATTCCGCACTGCACTCAGCTGGCTGTGAAGCTGCTCGTTGGCCTCCATCTGCTCATCCAGCTCTCTCTGCAACTTCTTTTTAGCGTGTTCCAGACGCTCGATCTCCTCCTCCGCCTCGTCCATCTGCCTCTTCGCCGTCTTTAGCCTCTGAGTCAGCTGCAGAGTTCGGGGAAAAACGAGATAAAGAATCACGAGTCGAGTCGCCTGCTGAAGAGAACATCGTAACAAGGTTTTATTCGTGGTTAAAGATGTGTCGACCTGGTCCGTCTGGCTCTGCAGGTTGAGGCGCTCCTCGTCTCCCTGCATTTTCATCTCCTTCAGCTTGCGCTCCAGCCTGCGGTTCACTTGTTGTAAGTTGTTGTTGTCCCTGAGAGCAAAAGCAACAAGGGATCATGTGCCTGTTTTTTCCTCCAGCTTTGTGTAACTTAACACACTCCTAGTGTGCAGACCAGAGATGATTTGTCTTACAACCAAGTGATAAATGGGTCCACCACTCACTGAGAGCCAGGACCAAGAATCTGAGTTTCTGTAGTTGCACTGATCCATACAGCCTTAATCCATATTAATGTCTAAAACTGATGAGAAGTTGTTAAAGTAAGGTCACTTTTTGCTGTGTGTTTGCTCACTTCTCTTCTCCTTGCAACCTCTCCTCCAGCTCCTGGATGCGGATGTTGAGCTTGGAGACGAGTGAGTCCTGGTTGCTCTTCTGTGAACCTTCCAGATGAGCCACTCTGCTTTTAAGGTCCTTATTCTGCCAGAGAGAATACGATGAAGAATTTTAGCTTTTTAAAAAAAAATAAAAAAATCTGTAATAGCAACATGAAGCAGTAGTTTCTCAGGGTGGTCGCAGTTTTGTTTGCTTCTTGCACAAGAATGTAAGAGCTTGAGGTTGTTATTCCACGGATCCAAAGGGGGGAGGCAATGGTATATTAAACAAAGTAGGAAAAAACAAGCTTTGCAAAACTTTGCACAGTTGTTAACCCTCAAGCATGTAAGCAATACAGTTTGGTGAGCAATGCTGAGAGTAAGCTGAACCTTTTTGTATCTTTACAAGAAATTTAAAAAAAAAACTCTGCAGGGCACCTTTGAGCAGGTTTCCATTAACACCATTAACATCAATGCTGATATTGAACATGAATCTTACAATTTGAACGCCATGCTGATTTTATTCCACATGCATTTACATGAGTATTTCACTTGATTTTGGTTATTATTTAAAAGCAAAAGCTTAAAAGAGCTGAGTATCTAACTTGGATCTTAACCCTCATTTTTCAGCAGCAGTCTCTTGCATCACATTGACTCCACCTTAAGATTTTTTTTTCTCCAGAAATGATTTCACTCTGTTTAGCTGTCTGGTGTTAGGGGGGTTAGGGATAATTACCTGCCTCTCCAGGCTTATCTTATCGCACTCCAGATCCTGCCTGGCAGATCTCTCCTGCATCAGTTCATTCCGCATCTGATCCATCTGTTAATGCAGAGAGAAACATAGTTTTTATTATCCATTATACATGTACTGCATAACATCGCACATAAGAAATACAGCTGGGACATATGGACACTGAACTACTAATTTATTATTTGCTGAGCTTGTACTTCATATGTTTTCCCCCTGAAAGTAGACTTTTACTTATTTTCTCTAAACACTCAGTTTGAGGTGTTTTTTTCCCTGTTGGTTCAATGTGACGTCAAAGAAATTGATATTCTTGCTTAGAGACACAAAGGCATCTCAGATGCACAGAGTTGCCCGGAGGCTGTGAGGACAGACGCATCTACCTCCTACCGTTCAAACGTTTTGTTTGTGATGGGCAGCCAATCAGAGGAAAGTTCGCTTAAAGAGAGGAGGACAAAGTATAAATTGCAGGGTAACCTTTGAATAATGCAAGAAACATTGATTTAAAAGGAATATAAGGCACTAGAAATGTGCACAAGGGTTCTCCTTTAACACTAAACCTCACAACTTGCTTTCCGTTCACATGCATTCTCTTCAATACTGACTGCAAACAAGACCATGTGTTATTACAAACTTTCAGTTTAAATAAAAGGTTTCCATAAAAACAGAGGAAATTCAGTCCGGTCTGAGCGGACACATCAGATCTAAAGGCTCTCCTCACTAATAACATCCAGAGGCCCAGAGGAGGGAGTGTGAATACTTGCTCACAATAGTTAGCTGTTTTTTGGGGGAGCAGGGAGTGGGGGTGGGGGGCTTAGTAGTTTAACCAAAAGAGCATTTTGTGTCACCTACTGTGTACTACTTTGCTCCCCTAAACGTAGGCCAGCATTAAAAGCACACTGAAGATGAGGAAGCGGTGAAGAAGCATGATTAATGACCAGACGAAACAACAAAACAAACTTGTTTTACGCGCAGCTCAGAAACATCAGCAGCTTTGGGTGTTTGCAGAGAAATCTGAGCTCTCAGCTCAACATCTGTTTATGATCAAAACAGAGCTGAGGGCCCAAAATTGAGACAGGCAATAAATCTATCACTGGTAGGTTGTTGTTTTTGTGGAGGGAAATTCATGAGCATTAGAAAAATGCAAAATGTGAGCTTCATCTGGAAAAAAAAACACACACACAAAAAAACAGCAAAGACAACAAGGGAGTAAACCTGCCTGCTCCTTGGTTTTGTCTAATCGCTCCATCAAGCGGTCAGCACTGCCGCGCTCATCACAAAGGTCTTCTTCCAGGTGGCTGATGCGCTCCTGAGAGGAGAGGAAATGAATGAAAAGATGCTTCAAACCATCATCGACTTCATTTAAATTGCACGCTGGAAGCACAGGGGACATGAGATATTTATCTCTGGAGAATGTGGTTAGAAAGCTGACTCAGATTAGACGAGGGTATTGGATAACATTATACAAGGAAGCCTTCAGGAAAAATGCACAAAAAAACCCGCTTTGCTATTATGTTAAACTCTGCTTGCGTTAGCAGTGGATGTGTGTGTGTGGGGGGTGGGGGTAGGTAGAAGAAGGTTTCTGAGAACGGTCGGACAGGTCTGATAACTTTCAACAGTAAATACGCTCTTCCTCGGTTGATACAAAGTGTCAACAGTGCGCACGCTGGTATCACTGTGTAATGTTTTTGCATCGGCAAGACAAACAGGGCTGAGCTGCGAGACGCTGTTTCCAGTGAACTTCTCCTCACCCAGAGCAGGTACAGGTGACAGTGCAAATACACGCAGAGGAACAGGTAAACATTACGTGTGTGACTGCGCGCTCTTACACGTGTTATAGCTGGGAATATTACTGTTGCCATCTAACCATGTGGGTAGATTTTCATCTTTAAGCTTAAACTGGAGGATTAGATCTACAGTGAACTCTGAGATACTTTTGTATTACTTGGTTTTATTAATGCAGCCACACAAATTTTAGTAAAAAGTCTCGCTCCAGGTCTGTATAAACAAGAGGCAAGCACCTGGAAAAGACAGTTTAACAATGCTTCATTTTAACCTTTCCCTTTCTGCACCCATAGGGATGTAGGTAAATGAGCAGACACTGTAAGACAGACACTTAAGTGATTACAGGATTGTTTTTCCATCTGCAGTCATTTTTTTCTCTAATTCTGCCCTGGGAACCTCAGCACCTTTCCCCTCATATCTGGAAACTCTGGTGTGGAAAGAGCAACAGCAAGAACAGTAAAGAACACTGCAGAGATAAATAACAGCAGGCAGGCCACTGAATGAGTTAGAAATAACAGGAAAAGGAGGGGGTGGGCAATAGGTGGGTTGCAAAGTGGCTTGCACGGGCATTACGGATGATAACAGCTGACTAAAAGGACTTCCACTCCTTGGCTAGTTTGGAGATACAATTAAGCTCAATTTGTTACAATGTTTAATGTAAAATATTTTTAACAAATAAGTATATTAACTAAGGTGAAATAAAGGCTACGTCCACACTAGCCCGGATAGAGTTGTGCGTCCACATTGAAACGGCCGAAAACACTTACGTTCCAGTACTGCGCATGCGTGAAACGCAAGACGATTCGGCCTGCCTGATTTCTGTCTGCCGCATATTTACTTTCCGGCTCTTTGAAAGGTCAAGTTTTTAAATGGATTACCGATGAGGTGGACTTGTTGCTGCGAGTAACACAAAAGTACAAAGTTGCAAAAGCGAGTGAGAATTAACAAATTTGAAGAAAAGCTATCTGAAGCATGTACAAACTGATATTAATCTTTAATAGGGCTGTCGAAATTGAGAGCAAACAAAACAACTGCTGCCCTCCGCTATCTTTGTTTAATTGGTCACATGACTGCATCACATGACTAAAATGCGTCATTGTTTTCCAAGGTCTCATTTTTCGCTGTCCACACTGCGACGCGAAAGCACCGTCTTCAAATTTATTCATTTTCAAAACGCTGCGTTTTCCTTCGGGGAAAACGCCTTGTAGACGGGAGGCCAAAACGGAGAGAAAACGATGCGTTTTCAAATGAAAGCGCATTAGTGTGGAAGTAGCCAAAGTGTTACCAACAGTCTTGTGTTCACTTGGGCTATGTCCACACGTACCCGGGTATTTTTGAAAACGCAGATTTTTCTATGCGTTTGCACCTTTCGTCCACACGTAAACGGCGTTTTTTGTCACTGAAAACGGAGATTTTAAAAAACTCCGGCCAGGGTGGATATTTTCTAAAACTCCGTTTTTGCATTTACGTGTGGACAAACGCAGCGTCAAAGATGTGCGCCTTTTCTGACGTCACAGTGTGCGCCACGTTATTGTTTCGGTGAAATGAATTTCTACAATACTGTTAATTCTACTCTCTGCAGTGTTTAAATGCTTACATATACACACACAGTTACTGTCCCTCCACACATACGACTCGGTTCTGCTTCTATGCCCCAGCTTTGTTTACTTTTTCCCACCGAGGCTTCTAGACTTCTGATTGGCCAACATTTCTACACGGTTAGGAATATAGCGCCACCTGCTGCTTTGGCATGTTCCTAGCAGCGTTTTCCTTCATTTCTGCCTTTACGTGTGGACGGGATTATTTTTTAAAACGAAAACGGAAAATTTCCGTTTTCAAAAATACCCGTGTACGTGTGGACGGAGTAAAATAAAATAAAAAATGGGGTAGGAACAGGTTATTTTGTTTCTGTTACCATCCAAATGTAATTATATTGTTTCAGAAGGTAAACCATCAATCCATCCATATGTTTTTGCTTATCCAATAAAATGACACAGGAGGTGCTGGAGCCTATCTCAGCCACCATGGGGTGAGAGGCGGGGTACACCCTGGACACGTTAACAGTCTGTCACAGGACTAACACAGAGAGACAGGAAACTATTCAAGTTCACCAGTTAACCAGGCCCCTAAAAATGCATGCCTTTGGAAAACCAGAAAACATGCAAACTCCACACCGAAAAGCCTGATGGAGCAATTGAACCCACAACCTTCTTGCTGTGAGGTAACAGTGGTAACCACCGCTGCATTTTGAGTTTGACAAGCTGGAGGTTCAGAGATGTTTTTACCTCCATGAGTTTGACCTGGCGCTCTCGCTCGTCCATCGCGGCAACATTCCTCTCCTCCAGCTCCTCCACCTTCTGCTCCAGCTGCCGGCCCCTCAGCTGGGCCTCCTGCTGCTCCCTGCGACACCTCCGCAGATCCTCCTCCAGAGGAAACAGCTGAACAAGAAAACAGCTCAAAGGTTAAACACAAAGCAACATGCAATGTCCGGTGCTGAGCAGTAAAGCAGACACTTCTACAGACAACACATAATCCGTAGAGTCTGACCACTTTTATTCAAAATCATACAAAACGTGCATGTTCTCATACTCTTATTTTTCTTTTGGTGACTAAGACTAATTCATGCTGATGAATCAGGGAGACAGTGAGCACCACACCTCTTCCTGCAGTTTTTTGGCTGCCTGTCTGGATTTCTCCAGCTCTGCTCCCTTTTCCTGCAGCTGTCTCCGCAGCTCGGCCAAGTCCCTCTGACTCTTTTCTTTGGCCTCATCGACCTGGTTCTGAAGCACATCTGTGGACGCCTCACACTCCTCTATGATGCCATTCATCTACCCGTGCAGATAAACAAAGAGCTCAGATAAGCGAGACATAGGAGATGAAAGAAGTTATGCAAGCACGAGACTTAACAGCTGTTTCTGGTGATCTCATGGCTTCAGGGTTAAGATAGCAGACTTTCAGGCCTCATTTGGCTCCAAGAACACATAGAATTTTTTTGGAAGGCCTTAAAAGAATAGTTTATGTCCCCCTCTCACCTTCCTCTGCAGTTGCTCCATGGCCCTGTCCTGCAGCCTTCTCTCATCTTCCAGCTCAGTTTTTGTCTTCCACAGCTCCTCCACTTGCTTCTTCTCCTCCCTGAGCTTCTCTTTCAGGTCTCTGTGCTCATGGTTCAATTTGGCTAGTTTACCCTGTCAGAAGAAAACCCAGAGTAAAGAATTCATTTCAAGAGCATAGCTATGATGCTCATGAAATAATATGATATAGTAGACATGATGAAGTGTGCTCCATTTTTCTCCCGCTCAACCTTATTTCCTTGATACCTGCACGTCTTCCAAGCGAGTGAGCAGCGACTTGTTAGACTGACACATCTCTTCTTCATTCCTCCTCACATCGTCCAGCATTTCCTCAACCTGTTGCTTTTCCCTCTGAAACGGCATGAAGCAAAAGAAAACTGAACAAACTGAAAATTTGACATTTATCTCCCTACATTTGCACCCCTTTCCTCACCTCAAGCTGCTTTGATCTCTGCTCCAACTGTCTTTCTGTGGTTTTGTACTCCTGGATCACCTGATTCAGCTGCTCCAACTTGTTGTTAAGCTCTTGCACCTTCCCTCTCAGCTGATCTCTCTCCTGGCTCAGCTCCTTCAGTTGCACCTTAGCTGCACCGCTCTCCTCCTCCGCCTCGAGCTTCTTCTGGCAGAGCAGAGCATTGCTCTGAGAGACAGGGCGAAAGCAAAGTGTGAGATCAACATCGAAATATGACGTGACACAGGGGTGTGATAGATCAGAGCAAATGGAGGTATGTTTCCTGGTACCTCTTTAACCAGCTCCAAGTGCCCGAGCAGCTTCTGAAGCTCCTGTTCGTGCTCCTCCTTCAGAGCAGAGGTGTATATATCCTGAGTCTCCACCTCCTCTTTAAGTGCTCCCTTCAGGGCACTGAGCTCCCTCTCTCTGCGATGCAGCAAGTCCTCCTGCTCTTCCTTCACCTGTAGCATCTCCTGAAATTCTGCATGCAGCTGGGATAAATCCTGTCAAATTCACCATCACAAATATATATTTAAGGGAAAAAGCTGCTTTACATCTGCTATATTTTGGCTCGCGGGCTTTCATTTACCTGCAGAAGGACTTCTTTCTCTTCATTTATCACCTCTGCTTTCTTTGCTCGGTCCAGCTCGTCGTGCATCTCTGAGAGCTGCTGCTGAAGGTCCTGCATCTCTGCTTTAGCTCTCTCTTTCTCAGCCTTCATTTGAGCCACCCTGGCAACATACGAGAACAGATTCATATTTCATATCAAAGACAGGAGCTCGCTTATTCTCCTTAAATGCTGCAAAAAGCTGCTTAACTGGAATAGACTGAAAAACAGGACTCTTCACTTTTGAAACAAACTACCACTAAACCAAAAGTGTATTCAACTAACTGCTTTCAGTTCAATGCCCTTCATCCAATCATACATCAGAGTGCACTCAAGTGACCAGAGAGCATGAGCAGAGGCTTACACGAAGACCCTGAAAAACAGCATTGAGTTAAAGTTCTGTATCTCAGGATTTCATTAAAATAATGTTGTTGAGTTTTTTTCCAGTGGGAAAAATACTAATTTGTCTTTTTGCTTAGTTTAGAAGATCAAAAGCACTTTGTAATATGGCAGCAGTACTAGTTCCGTCAAAAAGCAACAAATCCTCCAGATCAGCAGGCTGTGCAGTATCATTTTTATTTTAAAATGCACGTGCTGGGCTCTTTCATGACCAGTAGCACTTGGACTTGGACCTGACCATTTAAATCCCAACAGTCGGTTTGTATATGGAGTGCTTCACCTAAACTGCAGAAACATGACACATTCAGGCTTGGCGAGTCTAGTTTGACTTTAGTGTCAGATGGCTGCCCCGCCCTGAGCCTGGTTCTGCAGGAGGTTTCTTCCTTTTAAAGGGGTGTTCTTCCTTCCCACTGTTGCCAAGTGCTTGCTGTTAGGGGGCTGACTGATTATTGTGTCTTCACCTTACAATATAAAGTGCACTAAGGCATTTGTTGTGATTTGGCACTAAATAATTAAAACCAAATTAAACTGAATCACTAGGCAGAGCTTTACTTTAAAGCTTTGGTGAATGACCTGAAGGTCACAGCCTTACTCCTCTTTGGTAAACTGAAGTTCTGCCTCAACTTCTCCCAGCTTGTCCCTGAGTTGGCTGAGCTCAGCTTGGCTTTTTATCAGCTCTTCCTGAAGTTTCTTCTTTTCTGTCCTCGCCTTCTCACAGGCTTTGGCTAAAGTCATTTCATTCTGCAGGAAAAGAACAACAACAGACAGGGACATTGTCAGTCACAGGAAGAGGAAGTGAGCTGTTTGGAGGTGACTCAGCAGGATGGGGCTACACTACACCTTCATCTCAGCGTCTAGTCTTTGCCTCAGTTCCGACACTTCTTTCTCCAGCTCTGCCTGTTTCTCCCGCAGGAGCTTTATCGCCTCTTCGTAGTCCTAAAAGCAAAACATTGCAATAATATAAGCAGTTTCAGACAAACACAATAAATCACATTGGAGAGTGAGCTGCCCTGACGAACATCTCATGCCAACACTGACTTTCTCCTCCTGCTCCACATTGGCAGCAGTTCTCCATTTGAGCTTGTTGATCCTCCGAAAGAGCAGGTGGACCTTTCTATGGGTGGTGGAGTCGTCATCAGTCGTTCTGGGCAGCAAGAAAAAATATTTAGCAAACACAGTAACAACACCGATGAAAAGATGAAACTTGATCTGGTTGCGGCAGGGCAGGACCTCCTCTGAGCGTGATGTCAAGTAGCTTTGGTATGCAGAAATAAAACATTGTTCACTTGACCTCTCTTAGGGGTACAACACATAATTCAGCATTTTTTTGTAAATAAATTGCACCAAACAGGCACTGGTAGATGTTTCAAACTTTCCAAGTGCAGCAGATATTTTATCAGTAAAAACATGGTCGTGCTCTACATTCCTGACTTGAGAACACACATCTGGAGCAGCTCCCCGTATCAGACTGCACTGCCTGATCTCAACCACACACTCACCACTAGACCAACAGGGAGTACTGAATATACTATTATGAAAAATGAGACAATGTTATACACAACAAATATAACTTGTTTTTGTTCGATTGGTTTTTTATTGGAAATTAGGTTGAAAACAGGAAACAAAACTTGTTTATTAAGATAGTTTAGAGTAACAGCAGAGCCGTTATGGAAGATATTACATATTTTAGATGGAGCCTAGACAACTGCCCCCATCACCCGGACCACTTGCTTATCTGATCTCAAGCTCAAACAAGCTGTTTCTCATGGAAAATGTATAGATAAAGTCTACATCCTTCAGAGTTTATGATTTATAAGTATTGTATGTACTGTTTGTGCAATGTTAACCATGTTGCCAGATCGTCTGTAAAGCACAAACATCTCCACCGCACGTGTTCACATTAGTGCACAACTCCTCTATTTTGAGTCTGATATACGGATATACTGGTAAGGAAGTATGTGGGGCATTGCAGGTGAGGTGTGGATGAGCAGGGGGGGGGGATATAGAATGAGACCAAGTCAATTAAATTGTTTTTTAAGGAAAAAGAAAAAAGGGGAAACTATATTATACTTTTATTTCAGTAAAATTCCTTTGTTATTGCTAATAATTTATTTTAAAAAGGGTCTAAATCTCACAACAGGTCATATCCTGTTTGCTAGACTTCAGAGAGCTAATAATGTGACAGCCTATAAAGTAATCCAGAACACTGTCATCTGACATTTCTAAACTTTTGCTTTTGTGCACTTTAAACAAACAAAATTGAAAACGCTGAACTTTAGAGGTGCCGGTCACTGTTCTTTGTAACTGTTTGCACAAAGCCTTGCTCGCTGCTCCTCCAAGTTTACAGTGTGTGCTTAAACGCTAACAATACAAATCAAGCTGCCTTTCCTGTTGGAGTCTCTTATTTAAGGTATAGGCAAACACCGTAATTCAACCCATTTGCAAGAAATCAAATATATGCTCTATAGTTCCTAAAATGTCTGTTTGCCCCTTTAAAGTAAAGTGCCGAAAGCTTGGGGGGACTTACCCAGCCTTCAGGTAAGTGAACAGCATTTGTTTCGTCGTGTCTTCGGCTGGATCTACTGAGAGCTCTTGCTGTCCTTTCAGAAGATCGGGAGTGACCTGATTAGGGAACATACGGCAAATAAATCTGATCTTTCAAATGACAACTTTGCCCTAAAACAAAAGCCTGTACCTGTGCATCTCTTTCATCAGATTCATCAGCCCGGTCACCGCTTGATGCTTTCTCTGCTCTGTGAAGCCCTTTGGTGGTCGTATCTTTGTTGCTTGGTGGCTTTAAGTTGACTTCTCCACTGAGGAGTCGAGCCCTGGCCGATCCAGGAGGGTACATCCCGCCCTTCAGAGACGAGTTCCTGCTAGCTGAAGGGGAGGGCGAGGAGGATTCAGAGGTTCGACTGCTGTCCACGCTGCGTGACCGACGACACTCCTCGAGGTTCAGCCTGTTCCTCGGGCCTCTTCCCCTCCGTTGGTTGCTGTTAAACTGGCTTATTAGTTTCCCTACAGAAATGATGGAGTCGGTCTCCACTAAGTTTGGGGACCTTGGAGAAATTTGTCCACCAGATGGAGGCGCCTTGTTCTGGGTCAACTCAGCAGGGTCTTCTCCTGGGCCCTCAGCAGGCAGAGGGATCCTGGGTTTGGTCACGTTGGTAGTCGGTTTGTTTGAGGCTGTTTGTGAAGGAAACCCCGGGCTCAGTTTATTATTTTCAGGGCTGTAGGATCTCATGATCTCTGGGCGTTTCTGATAATTAAACACGGGGGAGTTAACCATCTTCTGTGGCTCAGGTGATAGCTGTCTGTCATCCATGGACCTTCGCGCCATACCCGGGTTGTACCCTGCCTGGTGAGTGATGACAGAAACGTCCCTGTTGCTGTCCTGGCTTGAACTGTTCAGAACCACATAGGGTTGACCTTTAATCCCTTGAACCTGAATCCTCACTCCAAACGAGTTGTCCTGGCTGCCCCTGTGACTGTGCTCCAGCATGTAGCCCCTCTGTGTCCTGATGTCTGGAGAACCGCTCGGCCTGTGAGACTCCATCCCAACCCCTCTGGAGATAAACTGGTGGTAACACGCACAGACAGGTATGTTAAAAATGACACCAAGAGGGAGACTGCACGGGAGAGTGAATTGAAAACCGATGCTTCAGGTTGGTCAGGCCTTATCATCTGTTTACAAAACACTGGAGCAGGGTTGGAGCTTAAGAGGGAACGTAAGGACAGACATCGAAGGAGCTCCTCCCACAGCTGCACATAAAGACACAATAAATGGATGCTGGTGAGTGCCTGATATTGCTGTGCAATGAAAACAGCTCTTTCTGTGTGCTAATGACAGCGTACTATTGTACAGCCCGAGCTGAGCCAACTGCATGACGACTACAACTGGCTGAGGTGGAGAGGTGTCGTCATCCGCTCCGTCGTATGACACTTGAGGAAAATGTTTGTCAACAAACACACTACTGTGAGGCTGTAACACACAAACACAATAGAAGACAGTATGGTGTCTTCCTACGAGCCCCATCCTTAGCATGCTGCCAATCCAAATAACCCTCGAATGACCAACACTTTTACAGAAGTGACCCGGTGAGGTCATTTGTGACCCCAATATATTGTAGGCAATAATATATATATTTTTATTTCACTCTACATGGCTTTATTGTGCGTATATCTTTTCCTTTAACTATTCCAAAATGTGCTGATTTAGTTAACTATCAATGTTATGGAAAATAATCATGATAATAATAATAGTTTTAAGGGATTTATAAGCACCACAAAATCAGAAAAAAGAGAGAAACACATTAAAAATGTTCATTTTTCAGCCAGTCCAGCCTCAGTTCATTGCGATGTTTGAACTTAGACTAACTAAACAGTAACTTTCACCAATCACCTATCAGTCATAAACTACTTTTGGTTGCCAGGTTGTAGAAAAAACAGCACTCCGCTGCTTTGTCCTGTTAGTTTAAATTGACCAGCCCCCTTCAATTCCCCTTAAATCGACTGCTCAGCTGATGTTAAGTAAAAGTTAAATGACTTGGTTAAAAAAAAAAAGACAGCAAATTGTCCCATTGGTGGGTTTTCTACAACCTGCCATGTTCATGCGTAATAAGAGCTTCTAACGTTTCATTGGGTCGTTCTTACTTTGTCATTCTAGGTACTTAACATGAACTCATTTGTCCTTGGATACTACAGTATCTGCCACTCACACACTTTATCCGGATAAACTTTACTTCGCTACTTTAAAAAGGATACAAGAACTCTACCTGCTTCTGTTGTAAAAAGACCGCGACTTAATGAAAAGGTGTAGTAAAAAGTTGGAGTAACATCTTTAAACGCGCTGCTGATCACCGCAGATGGGGTATCTTTGAAGGATTGAGGTCGTTCGCGTTATTTAGAGCAGGTTTTGTTCTTAATCTCAAACTTACCGTATTGTGTGAGCGCTGACTTGTCCTCCTCCTCCTCCTCTGTCCGATCGGACTGTCCAGCCTCCACCCGCCGAGACATGATCAGCCCCGCTCAGAGAGGCGTTCACTGTCACACAGAAACATCATATGACTGCGGCTGCTGCTGCCTAGTGCTCGCTTTGAGGTAGGCTTATACATAAATCTATAATAATGATACGAAGAATTCCCTACATGTAATTGTATTAGTAGTTCTGCAGTTCTAAAGCACGTTTAGTTATTTCTGATTCATGATTATTTAGGATTCATATCCTTATAATACTTCCTCTTTTCTTTCTTTTCATGTATTTATTTATTTGTTTTTGAAAGGGTCGAAATATTTTAACTACAAATATTCGAGCTAAAAAATAAATAAATAAAGGCATGGGTAAAGGAGTTTTTTGGTTTTGTTTTGTTTTTTGTTTTTTTTTATTGCAGGTGATTTTTTTTTTTTTTTTTTACCTGGCAACTCACACAAAATCCAGATTTGATTTCAAAGAGGTCTTAAAGGAAGCTGCCTTGTTGATATTTGGCTAAAGTTCTTATTGTTTGTAAAACTGTATTAATTTATATTTGTGGCAACATTTGCAAATTCGTGGCATATGCAGTACTGTGCAAAAGTCTTGAGTGACTTTATAATTTACTTGGAAAATTGGGAGTAGGTGCAGCAGTTTATTCAAAAAACCAAAAAGCAAAGCAAAAACTGAGTTTGTGCAATTCAACACGTTTTGTTATGACCGCCTTTATTCTTCAACACAGTCTGAACTCTTAGACAAGTTTTCTTGTTATTCCTTTCAGTAGACTTCAGGAAAAGTTTTCCATGAAGGACATTCAAAGATGCCCAGCATCCCTAGCTGAAAGCCAAAACCATGACAGAGCCACCACCGTGTTTCACAGATGGCCGCAGACGCTCACTGTTGTACTTGTTTCTTGACCTCCTACATACATACCGAAGATTATTTAAATTTGGATTCATCACACTACGAGGCCTGATTTTAAATCCAGTTCTGGTGTAATTTGGCGTGCTGCAGACTTTCCGTCCTTGTTTCCTGCTTTTAATAGCCACCCTTCCACTGAGACCATTTCTGGCATGACTTTCAGATTCTTCTTCACTTGTCCAGTTTCCTCGCATTACTTAAAGACACACAGCACACCATGCCAAGATACACCAGCAAATAGTTCTTTGGTGCAAAAAGCTTCATCCCTGTCAAATTTTGCTTGGTAGTTTTCATAAATTCGAGAAAGGACAGGGAACAAAATATGTGATTTTTTCACAGTAACAAAGTGACTAAAATACAGTCGGTTTCTTGCTATGCCGCGTGTAGACAGAACACTAGTTTATCACTTGAATAAATGCTTTTTAAATGCTCGAATGACTCTTAGGTCAGTGTTAAATAAAAATAATAATAATAGTAAATCTGAAAATGGTAACTACAAGGACTAGACTAAAGATGAGTGAAAAAGACAGAACTGGGAGTAAAATTCATTGAAAAAGACATTTATTGCTACAATATAATTTTGACACATGCCTGTAGGCTAGTTCAAACTGTACACATACTGTACATGTTATGATAAGAGTATTTCAGATCATTCAGGATTAATATTTTTTTTTAAATTTGTATTATCGTTTCAGCAGAGTGAGAAGCAAGACATCAATCATCCTGTAACATTGTATTGCTCAGAGGTTGAACTGTAGCTACATCTAGTAAACTGCACAAAAAAAAAGAAAAAAAAGTGTTGCCTCGTGTAAAATCGGAGACAAAAGCAAATACACATCATCAAATTCACAACATTTGTATAAAAGATAACTTATATAACTTAGAAAACAAATGAAAGGTTCTATTAAAAACTCAAACATGCAAAGATCTTGTTTGACTACGTGTGAAGAGCAGTGATTACACTGAGAAGAAGAGGGCTCCTGTCCACCAGTGTTTCAGTAAGTGTAATCTTTTAAGAGTGCAAGAACACAAATAACATTCAAACAACTTTACAAATGCCGGATGTTGTCCACGTGTTAAAGAACATTCTTGGAGATCTGTTCATTCACAGAATGGTCGAACCCCTGCAGCAATATGCGCACGCACACACAGACACACACACACACGCACTTCAGGACAAGTAAAATCTGCTGTCTGAACACACAAATGTGGGAATGTGGATCTGAGCTCGGTGGAAAACACAAATGTTTGCAGTAAATATCGACACACTGTAAAAAGTGTCAGTCAGAAACATACCTGGCTAAGCCAAAATTAAAAACTGCAGATGACACCTTGCTACTACTGGTTTCCATCCATTCAGATATAGTCCAACAGAAGGATAATCAATAAATATACAAAATATGTACAAAACATCTGCAGCGTACAATGCATTTGTCTGTTACAAGTAACGTTCAGGCACAAAGTTAAGAGTCAGTTTGGGAAGTTAGGAGATGATTGTTCAACTGCATCACGCTTTCTAATCAGAGAAGACCTCACTGTCCCGGTCTGAAAGTCCGAAGAAATGAGAAACATCCAAAACAGCTGGGATGCTCTTCCCTCAGCATCTGGACATCAAAGACAGGAAATTAATTTGAGGAAGTCCTTTACATTATTCCCTCAAATAGAAACATCCAATTGTTTTAGCCTTTAGTTCATAAAGTTTATTGCTGATATAAGGTGATGGTAAATACTTGATGGTAGACTCGATGTGGTCAGGTGCTCAGAGGTGGCCCATGGGGTTCGCCGGGTCTGTCAGATTGGGATGAAAAGCAAGATGCATGGACTGTGGGTCCGTCATGACAGCAGACGCCTTCTCTTCTTCTCTCCTCCGCAGACACGCTGCCTTCGGGTTCAGATTCCTCTCTGTGGAGTCCAACAAATAACACGTTAGCATAAGACTAAAATAGGAAACACTGGGAGTACATACTCGTTATTGTATTTATGCAACAGTGGTACAGATGTTGGGAATCTGCTTTAGAAAAATAATAGAAGCTAGAAACTTTATAAGTCATCCTTACAGACGTTTTCATGTTAACTATGAAGCTTCTCTTATTAGCAACAGGTCAAATTACAACATGCAGCACAGAAAGCATCGTCTCCAGAGAATAAGAACTGTTTATAGTTTATTGCTGGATGATTAATGATTAAATAAAGGTTTAATAAAATAAAAATAAATATTTTTTTCTGGAGCTTCCCTTAGCCTTGTAGCATCTCCCAGCTTTTTTATTTTTTGCTTATTTCATGCTGTCACCTATTCAGTTATAATTTAGTGATAAAAAGCAGCTAAAAGGGGGAAAAAATAATAAAAGCTCGATATTTCTTGCACAGCAGGCAGACTAAGCGAACTGAGATGGCATTTAGTATTTAAACAGCCACATATTTTCCCTTCAGCGGCCGATGGGGCTGCATCAGGGCCTCTTTAACAAGAGGACACAAGCACACCTCAAGATATATGCTAGTGTTGCTTCCCATCTGCTAACTGTGTAAAAAGGCTGTTTGATTGCAGATTCTCACTCACAGATCTTTACTGTCAGATAATGCTGTGTTTGCAGCTTACTGTGCTGCCCTCATGTGGCCAAATATATATATATATATATATATAAATTCATTCAATTTTAACCAGAAGCAGTAAAGGAAAAATATGTCTAAATAGACTAAAGGAGTTTTCTGTGGATAACTGACTGAAGCCTAGTTTTCATCGTGGGTGTGCCATCATCATCTGCCTCCCTGCAGCAAACACGCACTGACCTCTGACTTGTTGTTCCAAGCTGAGGATCACCGCCACAGCCTGGTGGAGGACCAGCAGCTTGGTCTGCGGCTTCTCACTCTTCAGGTGTAGTTGACACATGTGACCGAGCTCCTTGAAGGCCTCGTTGATGTCGCGCACGCGCAGGCGTTCGCGGGCGTTGTTGGCCATTCTCCTCTCACGCTCGCGCTCAGCCTTCTGCTCCGGACTCAGGTCCTCATCCTCATGGATGCTACGACATGAACAGAGGAAGCCCACAGGTAAAGGTGTGGCTGAATCTTTTAAAAATGAAGATTCATCTAATTCAAACCGACACTCCAGAAGAAGCAGAGAAAAGCGAAGTGAGCGAGACTGCTTTCAGAATATATTCCGGGTCTTTCTGCCCTCTGCTGGCCGCTGTGCCAGGATTACGTGATCCAGTCTCCAGGGATCATCTCAAATCCTCTAAAAAGTTCAGTGAAAAAAGGGTTTCCATAGAACAATGGCAGCAGATAATGTAATCAGCCGCAGATTTATGAATAACCCTTAAACATGTGTGTTTAAAAGAACCCATATGTCCATTCTTAGAATCACATTTAAACTATTTTGCTTTGCTTTTTGTTATCATCTGGTTTCAATATTTTAGAAAACAAACAAACAAAAAAAGAATAATGCTGGAGGATGTCCATATATGTCAGCTTTGATATCCCTCAACTAGATTACAGATCTAAATAAAAAAAACATGCACTCAAGACATCACAGCTGAAGAGGTCTGGCCTGAAAAGACCTCTGGACGTAGAGACACCAGGACAGGAGCTCCAGTCTGTGACATTTTCAAGACATACGCTATCATTTTTCTCTGACGCAGGCCTTATAAATTTTTCTGTGACTCACGTAATACCAAAAGCATCCTTCGTCGTCGCCGGGCACACTTACTGACAGTTAGTCCTTTAATTGATAAGAGGATTGACAGAATATAAAACTGCTAAAAATTATCATTAATTTGAAACATTTTTGACCAAAACAAATGTGATCGCTTGTCTCTCAGGTTTATGTATTTTAAATTGAGTTCTTTTTGGTTTTGACTGTTGGGTGTACAAGTTAAAATCACCACAGTCACATAACAAATACTTTTTATTCTTTTTTATAAGGTTTCCCAAGATCTATAATCATGCGTCATAAATAATGCAAGTGCAGCAAAGCTGAACACAGACCTTAGTTCACTCAGAGCTAAAGGGGACAGTTGTAAGACAGTTTACAAAGACTGCTTTGTGGTTTGGGGATTTTCTTGGTTAACTCTTAACTGTGATGTGTACGTCCCGACAGCTGTTCTTCCTTCTTTAATTCACTGCGACTTAATGCAACACGAAGAAGAAATATGAGGCTAAGTTAAATAGGCTGGTCCAGACACAGCTGTTCTTGACTGCAGGGGGCCTGGCAGTGTTTTAAATGAAACAAAACGGCAGGAAAGCTCTTCTTCTTCTTGCGTTTGGCTTTTATTGTAATAGATTTTTAAAAGGTAGTTTATTTAAAAAAATATATATATATAGTAACTTTTTTTTTAATTACAAAATTAAATTAAAACATATTTTTTAAAATGGAATTTAAATTACTATTAACTATTCCAACCAATTTTTTTTAAAAGTGCTTTGTCTTCATAATTGGGCAGGGTTTTTTCACCGGCTTTAAACACAAAATTTTATTTTTTGAACAAATGAACACAGTTTTTTTCCTTTCTTTGTTTTGCTGTTCCCTTTTTTTTTTTTTTTTAAACACACACACACACACACACACACACACACACACACACACACACACACACACACACACACACACACACACACACACACACACGATAAGGCATGAGTGTTCACCTGTTTCTTGCACTGTTTTCTCCATGTGTCTTGTGTTCGCTCTCCTCATCTGATCTCTGGCTGTCTGAACTGTGACCATGGCTGGTGTGCATTATCTCTTCCATTTCCCCACTTTCCATCTTAAGCTCTAGATTACTCTGAACCCCAAGTCCACCTGTGGGCGATCACACAAAACATAAACAACATTTTTTTGTCACAAAGAGAAAAAGTGAAATATACGAGTCTGGTGGAGAAGAGCTGCGAGGGAGAAGGGTAGCTCACCTCTACCTCCACCTTGCACAGGCTGTAGGGTGGCCCTCTGTCTGGCTGGGTATGGGTGACCATTTTGCGCACGGCCCTGGAAGGCGGAGTGGTTGTTGTTCATACTGACAGCTTCAACCTTTATGACACAGAGAATGACATAAGACCATTCTTCATGTGTTCATAAGTCAATGGTTAAGTATTCTGTAGACTGGGATTCTCTAAATGTGACTGCAGGGCTCCATAAATCTTTCTAAGACACTCAGTGGCATATAATATCCAAGCTAGAGACAAATCGGCCACAAAACAACATCTGCCCTCTCATTTCCAAAGCAACCCTGTGCGGATCTCTCACTCTACAGAATTAATTTAATCTCAGACAATCTTAATCCTTCCCTTTAAACTACTATATACTCCCTAAACATACCCCTAATTCTCTTCAGGAATGATTCACTGACACATCGTTTGGAAAAAATAAAATAAAAGTGAGAGAATTTAATATCCCCCTCTCGCAGCGGATTACACTAAAAACCCCTTTCCCTTGCATACACTTCCACTCCAGCTGAGCTAAAATCCCCTGGTCTGCTCAAAGGGAAACATGGTGGAATGGGAGTGCACCGTGCTGCCTCCCCCTCTCCCTCCCCAATCACCCTACAGTGGATTTAGAAGTCTGCACATACTGGACACACAAGGACAGCACATCACAGCGCTCCTATTGTCCCCAGTTTCCAGTTTCAAGGACAGCAACCTTTACATTAGGAAAACATGCAGACGTAGTGGGTGGAAAAATTCCTGGAATTGAATGCCAGCGCAGATACACACACACACACACACACACACACACACAACAGGGAATTTCCATGCACACTGCCCTGTCCTTCTTTAAATACTTCAAAGTAAGGGTTGTTAACCATTGCTGGACTGTGACAGTTGAGCGGCAGGGTGCTGGCAGAGCCCGGGTGGCCGTGGTTGGGCTGGTTCAGCAACCCGTGGATGTCACTGGGCAGACCAGCGGTGGGGCCAACGGCATGGTTCCTCAGGACGTGGATTACGTCATCCAGTCTGTCCAGACGATCCTCCACCTGAGACTGAAAACACCAGGGGGACAATCCTCAAAATTTACAAAAAGGACTCTAAATTTCAAACCCTCTTGCCCAAAACAGCAAGACAGTAGTAGTAGTTCCTTCAGTGATTAAATGGCATTTCAATGTATTTTATTTGAAATTACAATATAATTATAATGCATTACAAAAAATTAAGTTAGATACACAAGAATAAAGGGCTAACAAGTCAAGTTTTTTTTATAGGAAACAACGTAATTAATTCAAATATACTGCAAAGTAATTTTAAGTGGTGCATAACATCACTGTAATTTTGTAAGAAAACAAGCAACACTGCCCCATCTTACATTGTAAGTACCCTGTACTTTTTAGAGCGTGGGCCATATTATGGAGCAGATTAAGCTAGCATTTCATATCTTTGTTGTATTTTTTGTTGCATCTTTATTTAAAAGTCATTATGCTGATGTGCATGATGGATGGTCTTTTCATCCACCTATTTAATAGTAGGTATATAAAGTAGGGATTTAGAACAGTTCATTGTTATAATTGTGTCATCAAAAGTTTACATAATCCTGCAAATTTTGATGGTATTTTTTCTTCTAAGTTACAGACAGAAAACAGTCCTTGATCACATTTGGATTAAAAAAAGAACAATTAAATAACAGAACAGCCATCATACACATCAACATAATGAATGCTGAATAAAGAAAAAGGCAAGATTAATTAACTCCCTCATATGCCCCGTGCCCAAATAAATACTGCATATTTATTATGTAAGATGGCAAAATATTGTTTGTTTTTCTGCAACATTACCAGGAAATTACACACTATTTAAAATTACTTGAAGTGTAATTATTGCGCTATTTCCTTTAAAACCTGACTTGTTATCCACCTTAAAGTATTTGTAGGTAAATATAATTACATTGTAATTTCAAATTAAATACACTGAAATTACATTTGATTTAATTAATTACAGGGGAATTACACCTGAGCCGTGGGCTGTATTATAAAATGTTATCACAAGTTATAACCAAGCCAAAACCTTATAATGTTGTTTACAACATTATAAATGTTAAAAAGACAATTTCTGTCTTTTTGAAGAACAACTCAAAGTTGGGTGATTTTATTTTAATTTTTTAAATAACTCATCTGCCCGATACTAGAATTATGGGTGTGCTCTCCTGGATCAACAGGTGTCCCTGCACAGCTGGAACCAACGGATACCTGCTAGGCCTCTCCTCTGCTAACTGGAGAAACTGAACTGGACCTCTGTTTGTGTTGTTGGTGTCTTTTGGGGCGTTTCAATGCCCTTTTCTTGGAAATAATAAGGCCCGCTGTGAGGTACAAGAAGCTTGTGCTTTAATTTTGATTAGGGGTTTATTACCTGCTATTTTGTGTTATTAATCTTTGGCTTAAGTTGTTTCTCAAAGAAACATCACCAAAAGTCAAACCTTTAATGGCACCAAATAGTTTCAACATTATCAGAATTGTTATATCGGCATGAAATAAGCTGAAGTTGGCACATGTGCACACCCACTTTAATCTTTCTTATAATATACCAGATATTTCATAAGGCCACCTCTGTGATGTCTAGACGTAACTCAATAAATAATCAAAGTTTCAGTGATATCAGATTACTTCCTTACCAACGATATTAGCGAAGACTCATAATGTGGTGAGACTGGTGCCTGAACTGAACTCCGTGGCCACATGTTGCTACCTGAGAAGAAGAAAACAACCGGATTTAAAACATCAGGGAAACAGAACATAGATGATGTAAATTATATTTCGCTGACGTGTGCTATGCTCCAGTTTACCTGCAGGTTCTGCTGAATTGGGCAGCGGAGATGGAGACCTCACCGGTGTGGATGAGCTGGAGGGGAAACTGCTGCTCGTGTGATCAGGGGAGTAAATCTAACAGCAGACAGCGACAAAAAGGAGAGAGGGGGAGCAGGAGGAGTGTGACCAGGATGTGGATCATTTTAAAAGCACAACTTGTCATTTCTGGATGGGTTTTTACGGCTGCAGCCGCAACCTCATAGGCTCGTAATCTCAACTTAACTCGTGAATTCTGGTCATTTTACTTGTGAGCAACCAATAAAATGTCGTGCAGCATGAGAGTAGCTCTTTTTAATGTGCAGTGTCCTGTCATTGGCAGTGGGGGAGTTTTGCATTATACCACTGGGGCTCTCAGGACTTAGATCTAATAGGATTGAGGTGGTGGTACTTACAGAGGCCAAAGCTTTGCCCAAGGTGTCGCCTGTCTGTGATGGTCCTGACACATTTCCTTGGCTCCCTGAGACTGAATTTAAAAAAGAAAATATTTATTATACAAGATAAGCACGTGATAAAGAGCAGTTAAATTAGGGAAAGCATGTATCCATTTCCATTTTCTGACCTGCAGAGCTCTCTGAGGTGTTGACTGACTGAGTGCGCGAGACTGCATTGCTACGATGAAAAGTGGACATGGGCGGGAGAGCCCTGTTCATGTCCACAGCCAACACTGAATGTGGAGAGAAGTCCTGAAGAGTGGGGGAAAAACATGCAGTTAAAAAAAACAACAGGGGTCAGAAAGTTTGTTGCTATCAACGCCCAAAGTCCCAGTGGTAAATCTCACCAGGTGACCGTGTGCCGGTTGCAGGCTGCTGTAACTCCCCGGCTGTGTTTGGTGGGTTGTGGCTGCTCCCAGTGCACCTTCATAGCCCTGCTGGTTCAGCCCATTTACAGCATTCCAGATGTCCGGCGAATTGCCCATCCCCTCTAAAATGAGTAATAATATGTTATAGCCTGCACTGGAGCAGCATCTCAAACAGCCAGACAGGTCGTGAAGCTCTACAGTGGCACTCTATGAAATCAGTGAAGTCCAGATTCAGTTAAAGCAATGCTCATTAACGTGTGACACGATGATGCTCAGCTGAATTTGCTTAGCTGAGAATGCAAACGGATCTTTAAATAAAGTGAAGTACACAGACTTTATCTAATCTTCATGGTGCTTTTTAGGCATTTCTTTGATTCTTTTACCCCCAAGACTGAGACATCATAGTTACTGGGTGGATTGCCAATAAAATGTAATACAACTTACGCTCTCCGCTGGATTTTTGGGTAAGTAAAATATCTGACAACTACAATAAACACCAGAATAACAGACTTTAAAAAAAATTGTTCTGAGCTTCCATAGACAGTTTGAAAATCGGACGTAGCTTCCAGGAAAAATTAAGACACAGCTGAAGCGCCTTAAACCTGTATTTTATCTGAAGGCCACCAGATGGCGATAGCTGTGGTTGCCGAAATATTTTGGTCGTCTAGAATTCTATGAGAAAAATGACCTCCAGTCTTCATTTCTTCACTCTCCTGCTGAGTTTATGGATTTAGTCGCTCATTTTTGGGTCATATTGAATAAAAAAAAAAATTAAGTATTCTTTAAATCAGCATTAACTGTGGCATGAAACCACACACTTAAGGGCTAACAAGTTAAGATCAACAAGCCATGATCACGTCCACACATTTAAAAAAATGTGTTTTTGCAACCAAGGTGGCTGATCTCAACATTTCAAAACACGACTCCAGAAAGCCGTGGGTGATGTCACTGTATCTATATCTATTTTTTATACTGTCTGTGGTGCACATATACCATCTATCTACCTCGCAATGAATTATGATGAGTCCAAACGTCCAAACCAATAAGGCTCAGCTGTATTGCAGGCTAATGAGTTAATGTTTGAGTTAACCTGAGATGATGAACATGGCAAACATTATGTTTAATGAACTTAATAGCACGGCTAGCACGGCTGTAGACTGTTCTGACCTCTTCACACCAAAACAACCAAAACTTTAAGGAGTGACAGTAACTGATGCAATATTTACCACCGGGGACGTGAATCGAGGCAAGTCTGTGTTCATGTGAGTTAAAGCATTTCAACTCTGGAGAAAAATGTTCTTCATGCTACACTTTAAAACTGTGTTTCTCACACAGACTGGCTTCTCTCCGGTGAGAATCAGAAATGGAGGACACGTTTTTTTGATCTTTTGGTTTAACTTTGCTTTAATACAGAGACAGAAAAAGGAGTGAAATCATAGGACTTTTGGGTAAGTTGTGAAAATATGTTACAGTAACTTGATTCCAGCTATCAACTTTACTCCTTGTCCCACTGACTGTTTGTGGTGAATATTAATGGGTTTCCGGCGAGTACACCATTAGTGTTATAATGAATGCCAGTTCATATTGAACACCAATTTAGGCATTTGCTAAAACAATATTTCCAAAACCAGTGAGAACTTTAGTAAAAATAGATTTTTATGAGAAGACAGCTGGTGAAGAGAGCGTGTATATTTTAATATGAAATATAGACCTATAAACTTGCAACTAAAGTATAGGAAAGTAGATAGCATATGTAATAAAATAATAAACTTTTTAAATTTGCATTTATTTCCTATATTTTGTTATCAAAACTGACTGCACTGCAGCAGAATTGTAAAGAGGGTTTGAGCTCACCAAAGAACATGCTTGCAAACACATTGCTGGGGGCCTTGGGCGACAGATGTGAAGATGAGTTCTGGGTGGCGATGTCTGCACCAGGAGACTGCCCATAAGCCTGAAAAGAAAAGTAAGAGAATAAAATGAACTCTGAGCATAAATTTCTTTGTCTCAGTATCGTAAAAACCAATCTGACTGACACTAACTCGTGAATACTGTGAGTGCGAGATGAGGCAACAGTATTATGAAAACAAAGCAGAGAGCTGATGCACACTTAGAGCTATTGCGCTAATCCATAAGCTGCAGATCCATGCACCTCCTCATCCGGATTTAGGAACCATTCACCATGAGAAATCCCAGCCCTAATCACGATCAGGTTCGGCTGGCTTCAGAAGGCTGGGATAGGACACCCTCCCGAATAAAATTGAAATCCAGGTCTTCTTGTGAATTGTTCTCAAAGAGAAACCGAACAGATAAAAGAGTCTGATCCTAATGATCCTCTCCTGTTGGAAACCAAGTATTGTTAACGGCTAGTAGATTTAGACTAAACTAAAGCTACCTTCAGCTTTTTTATATTTTTAATTCTTTCTTGACCAGTGTTGATGCTGCAAACTGCACATATGCACAAAAAAAAAAAAAAAAAAATCAGACCAACACATGCTCACTTACTCAAACACACCAAGAGCTCTGGGCTGCACCTGCACCTCTCTCCATTGCTTTGATGTGCCCCAGGAAATGAAAATAAACCTCCCTGCGCAGCATCAATGGGGTGTCAGTTACCCGGACGACAAGTTCTGTAAAGCAGGCTATTAAAGACTCTCTTGAGTATCCTTGTGCGTGCACACTCACAGGCTCATACACACACACACACACACACACACACACACACACACACACACACACACACACACACACACACACACACACAAGCCATGACCCTGGCTGGCATGAGTCCCATGGTGATTGTGGGCTAGGCCAAACAGAGGAGCCCCTGTCGACACTGGGCCCGTCTGAGCCGCCATGGGCAGCATATGGCAGAGGATAAAGCCAATTGTCCTCCTTACCATCAGCATAGCAGGCGACCCGTTAATAATGGTCACACCCCCGCCCCAGCACGCCCTCTCTGGCCCCCACTGGAGAAGAGCCGTCACCATAGCACCCTCTTTTAGCATAGCATTGATTTATTAACCATCAATCATGGCATCACAAATGATAAAGGACTTTTTTTTTTAAGTAGCTAAGCCCCACAAGAAAAAAAAGGAGGACATTAAAATACTCAAGAGGTTGACATTTGTTTTAAATCATCTTGGATAAATATTCTTTACAATCTATTCTTTACAATCTGTGTTTTTTTAGTCTATAAATAAGGATAAAGTTGGGGAAATAAAAACAAAAACAGGCAAACAACAAAAGTACACAGCATTACGATGCTGCATGAGTAAAAGCTCAACTTGCTATTCAGGGCCCACTCTCTGCTCCACCATGGCCAACTCCAGCCACATGCAACCAATTTTCTGCCTCTCTGATCCACGATGTCTGGATATGGTTAGTCTCACAGAGATCAAAGCTGCCTTTGATAATGGCTGCAGTGGTGGAGGGACTGCTCTAACATAGCGGGGTTAAATCAAATAGAAATAGCAGCAATCTGCTTCATGTCAAGATGTTTTCTGCTGCTAGGCTTGACTACATGATACTCTGGCAGCAAACAGGAAGCACGAGTTGATGCTTGTCGTTTTATTTTTCTCTCTTGTTAACCTTAAGAGAAAGATCACTGAGATATTACAGTTATACGTAAATAAATGCTACTAGCATTGTGTGCATGAAGATGTGTGTAAGTTGTCAATAACTCTCCTTTTGATTATGACAAAACAAACCAAGTGTAAGAGTAACACAGAAACTCTTCGTCCTCTTCTAACCTGCAACTGCAGAAGTTAAAGAATAAGCTCTGATCACGCACACAGCTTATTGAAGCACAGACACCCTTAAAATGTAAAGCTCTATCTCTTTGTTGCCCTTCATAGAGAAGCATGTACAGATTAACCCGTGGTGCATCTAATGATCTCAATAAAGCAACGAAAATTCTCACAAACTCTTAAGTTTCTCACAAAAAGAAGGAAAGAGAACACTTTTAACTTTTACAAGTTGTGTATGCAAATGGGTTTCCTGCTGATGCAAGTCTGCTAAAATCTCATCTATTAAAAAGAAAAGGTTATTCAATCAATGAGGGCACAGATACAGCAAACAAACATCTGAGAGGACAGTGCAAATGCATCATCAGCAAACACACCCACGTAACCTTGGGAGGGGAAATGACAGAAATATAACTGTAATATATATACATATATAAATATGTACTCACTGGTTTCATGTTGTAGCAGTGCATCAGTGAGTTGTTCCCTGCGCCAGAGACGGGGTGAGCGCAGTACATAACTCTGCTGGTTCAGTGCAAGAGTCCAGGCTCACGATACAGTCCACGCACAGCTCCTCTGCTCGTGTCTCCACTCATGTGTGTACAGTCCACATGCACTCCTTCCCCTAACCTACCCCTGCTGGTCATGCAGCAACCCGCAGACAACTTATGCAAATGAGGGCAGGACCATTTCAGGCAGCAGCGAGGGGTGGCCGGGAGTTGACGCTGTTACCGAGTGGACATCTATATTATGAGCAACCTGTTGTTGTGTTTTTTTAGTGTTAAAATAAAATGGTTGTGAAATAAACATGGCTATGAGATAGTTTTCTTTTTCTGCTCTTGTTTTAATTTTACTGTCCACAGTTTTGATTGTCATGGAGACTGGACATGAACAGAATTTATTTTAAGTAAAAAATAACAATCAGGGAAATCCCACCTAAACCCGAGCAAACACCTGGGCAAGGTAAAGAAAAGAAGAAGAAAAAACTACAACACTGAGGTTATGCTTGACTTTTTGTTCTTTGTATGTTATTGTGTCCTGCATGAAAAATACTCATGGAAGCAATCCCCTCCTCAGGACCAGAGAGCACTAATCTCCCGTTAGACAGGTAGAGGTTTCCAGTAAACAGAGGACAGCCTACCACACCCTTGTCTGACCCACATTTATAAATAGAAACTAGTCTTAATTTGTAGGCACGTGTAGCGTGAGAAGCTCCTCCAGCGGCTGGGTTAAAGGTTATTAATACTGCAGTCTGTCTGGGTGATGCGTAACATTAACAGTCAGACATCCTGTTTGAGGCCAAAGCCGCTGTCTGATGCCCTACAACTGATATTTACACCGGTGGTTCTTAAAGCATACAAAAGGTAAAGCCAAAAAATGTCAAGCCACACCTGTGGGGAAAATGGCCTATATGTGATCTGAGATGTTCTTTAATTGCATATTATTAGGTGAAGGCACCTATGACGTAGTTTGTTGTAGTTTTGTGCTCTTTGTTGTCAGGCATACCCACTGATCTGCGCTTAAAGTCTAAGTAATTTTAAGTCTAATTAATTGCTTTTTATGCAGTTTCAGCAGTAATGTGCACACCTAGACTCACCTCAAGGCACAACATCTGGGAGTCACAAATTCATGGGGGGAAAAGATTAATAAAGCGAATGAGTTCTGAATAGTACCAGCAAATCTATGTTTTGTGATCTTATGTACACTGTGGTTGGCGTGATGCACAGTGTGGCACACTGTCCTGGCACAGCTTTTTGGCTCAAAGAGCCCTCACTAGAATCCAATCAAATAATTCCAAGCGAGACAGCAGCAAAGCCTTTATCTTGAAGTCATCGTCCCCAGTGTTTACAGTAACACCGCAGGGCAGTGGGAGCAAAGTGGCCAAAATAACAGCGACCTAGAATCTTGAAATTTGTGTTTATATTTAAACTTTTAACCCGGTGTCTGCCGTGGCTGCCCATTATGGGATCATTTAATTACAATTTATAAATATGCATTTTTTTTAAATGACAGTTTTCTACTGAATAAACTGCAAACTATAGAGCTGAGAGTAGAAAAACATGTTATGTTCTGAAGGTGAGCTGTGCAGTGCACTCAGGTTCCTTAAGGTAAAGCCTAATCCTGACTGCTCAATTGGGTTAGGAGGTCAGTCACTTCGGCTTCATCAAAACAACAATTTCTTGACCTTCAGGACTGTGCTTTATTAAAAAGATGCTGAGTAAATATTCTAAATTTATAGAATACATCCATATATATATATATATATATATATAGAGAGAGAGAGAGAGAGAGAGAGAGAGAGAGAGAGAGAGAGCGAGAGAGAGAGAGAGAGAGAGATATAGATATATAGATATATATAGATATATATAGATATATATAATATATATATATATATATATTTGTGTGTTGCTGTTTTGTTTTTATTTTAATTCAGGTATTCAGGTACACCAGTGGCCACTGACTGACCTTTTCCGCTGACAGAGATCAGCTCTTCTATCTAACACACCAACACTCACACATATCTTGGGCAAATGATCCAAGAGCAAATATATACAGTCCCCTGACCCTGAACTTTGCATCAATCTTAGCTAATTGCTGCCTTGTCAGAAGTGCGATTATTCAAACAGGTAATGCAAATGTTAATGAGCTCCGATTTGCATATCTTTATTTTGCCACGGTTGAAATGTCATTGGTTATGACGCTCCACAAAGAGGAATGTCACTCCTGATGGCCCCCTGATATGTTGTTGGCCATTAAGAAGCTAACAAAAGAAGAAAAAAAGAGAAACCCAAGGGGGGGTGGAGGAAAAACAAATAAGGAGTCGTGATCAAAATTAAATGAGGAATTACACATGCAAACACATAGAAACACTTGCACAGCGTGATTGCTAAACTCAGTAATCAAAATTTGAATTTTGCATAGATGTGAGAAGATAATTCGAAACTGAAAAGGGAACCAGAAGTAAAGACCTCTTCTGCAGCTCTTATGGTTAGTCTTTTTATGTAAGATGTGCTGTTGTGCTTACTATGCCTGCAACGCACATTTCAAGTGTTGTTGGCATATTGCTCTTCGCCATGCGCTTGATTTGACATGGCTTAAATAACTATCTTCCTGCCAGTGATTGGCATTCACACAAGAAGGGGTGAGTGGGACTAGGGAGCAGATGGTGACATTCCACATGACCAAACTGATCAATCAGCATGCTGGGACGCAGGTGCAGCACAGGCGGGCAGCACCACACCATCTATTTCACCATCTACGGGGCACAAACACATGGGCACCAATAGTGGCACCCTGAGGGTCTGCATGCTCCTCTGTCCCGCTGTGCCAAGGTTGATGACATCAGAATTTCCCATCCGCTCTTCCACAGGATGCCAAGAAAATGAAGGGAAAAAACACTGAATAAAATCTGTAATAACAGCCTGGCCTGGGAAAGGTTGTGTAAGTGACGTCAAAGCAGGGACTCCCATATTTCACCCTGTTACAGAACTGATAAGCCAACGGAAAAAGTGAGCAAAAGTACTAACACATTGTGGTCAGATCCTTGTTTTTTTAGCGGAGGGTCTGATAACAGGTTAAATGACTGAAAGTGCTTCCTTGTGGCTTTTTCTTCTTTTTACAGAACACAGAAATAACAGTGCCACTGATGATTTTTAGCATTTTCATCAATTAAATAATTGGCTTTTTTTGTATTTGAGTTTTTTATCATGTGATTTTTTTAAACATCAGCAATCATCGGGTTTTTTCACTGACTAGTTGTGTTTCTTCTTTTGAACCTCTTAAACTAATTCTTTAATGAGCTTTGGATTTCTTTAATTAGAAATAAATTATTTTTTTCTAATATAACTGTTTTGCTGACAATAGCATACAAATAGATAATAAAATGGTTTGATTTGGCAAATTTATCTGTTGATTTCATTATAATGTGGTTATATCTGGAGAAGCAATGAAATTTAAAAGCCATAGAGCAGATATGTGCAGATAACTCTCTGAAAAAGTGTGTGAGTGAATGCATCTCAAAAGCTATCACGAGGTAGATGTGTTACCGTGGCGTTTGATACGTGCTGGCGTGACTTTGCACCGAGGATCTTCTGTATCCTCAGGATAAGACCTGCACACAGCAAGCTGATCTTGGCCTGAATGCTGAAAGAAGTGGGGGTTGTAAGAGGATTGGACAGGCCGCGGCTGCACGTGAGATCCAGACTGACTGTCCTCTCCGCCACAATGACCTCGCAGTCCCACATTCATCTGCACCTATGAGGAGAAGCGGCTGTAGGTCACCGCCAGTCTTATATGTCACCAACTAGATCAACAGGAAGTGTGTCATTAAATTAAATCCGTACAACAAACAAAACATTGATAAGCTACTGTGTGGGATACCAGCATTGGTTCATTTCTCTTAAAATTATCAAAAAAATTCTTGGGCTTCTGTTGTGTTATCCTTTGTTTTAATATTGGCTTTATATTTGAAGTCTAATTTATGTCCTAAAAAGAAGAGGGTTAGATACGTGTAAGTTTTTAGTGTGGTGTGAAATGGCCACCAAAATGCCACTTTGAGGAGATCATTGAGCAAAACTTAACATTTGGAGGAATGAGCAAGGGCAAAGACTGCAGAGATGAGGGCTTCTATCCCAAATCAGAAGTGACAGGAGATTGACAGTAAAATAAATCAGTCCAGAGTAGCCAGCAACCAAAGGTCAAAAATAGAGTGAGAAAACATTGACTAACAAGGAAACAACGTTTTCTTGAAATTCAGATAAAGAGCCACCGTTCTACACCCCCGGTGTTGTTAACAAGTTAGAGATGACAACATTTGATGGATGTGTGTGATAGCAATGGAAAGATGGGGTAAATTTTCCAGAATATCTAGGCCAGTAATACATTTTGTTCATACTCTTGTAGGTTTTAGGGTACAACCAAGTTATAAACATCTTATTTCCAGTAACACATGGGAATATTGACTTTTTTTTTCAAGTTTGGTTTGTACTGAATCAGCAGTGGATCGAGTTTTATCCTTATGACAAACAAAATTCTTTACATTTCACACACACACAAAACTTCAACATTTGTGCCACGTGTGTGCTTTCTATGGGACAGCTTATTATACATAATATTGCCTCATGAGCTCTCTAAACCACTGCAGCAGTAGTGAGCCAATAGTGGCCCGCTATCCAAACCTGGCCCTATTTCAGTAACATTTGGCCGCTCAAGATGTTTCCATAATTTCTCATTAATCAGCGGGTAACACTGTAAATACAAGGCTACGTAAATCTCAGCAAATATGACCTTATGACATCTAATAATAGGCAGTAATCTAAATCTCAGATGCAAAATAGGTGGCAGGACTTTCCATGAACAGCAACTGAAACAGCCATTTACCAAAACAGTATTATATAACTTGCAGTAGGTGCTCCGCGAGCCCAAATGCATTAATGGGACAATGTAATAATCCTAAAACTAAAGTGAATTACATGAAATATGATGATTTAAAAAAGATGAATTCTAATACCAAATAAAACATCAATAACATACATACAGTAGATGTCTGCATGTTCAAAACTACCTGAACACAAACACTTTTTTTTAAATTGAGGAACTGGCCTGGATTCCTGACACCTGCACAACATAATCATGATGAGGCTACCACAGGGTTATAGAAACACCTACACACAATTTTTCTTCAGTGATAAAATGAAAGCAACCGTCTCTGAAGGGTAACAGAGGTTTAAGCGCACACTGACCAAACACAGTCTTTGTAAAGCTCCTAAATGAAAACAACACAATAAAAGCATCCAACAAATAAAAGTGTATTTGGATACTTATAATAGAACAATAGTTTATATAGCGACAAATAAATATGAAATAGTAGATTAGGGAGTAAAACCCCATGTTTTTATATCCAAACCAAACTGAATTAATCTCAGGAAAAATCATGAAGAAAGTCCATACTGGAAAAAGCATTTAGAAGCTTTTCCTACCACATGCATGCTTTTTATAATTACTGGGGATATCTGTGAGAGTGCATTTTATACACATCATCAAATATAATGCAGCTACTGTACATTTAGAAGAAAAATTAAAAGACAACGTCAGAGGCGTCTCAACTCAGGCTTTGACACCAACTTCCTTCCTATGATAAGAGCGGCATGTAATGTGCATCAGTACACATTATTTCCTGTGATACAATACAATCCATTTTTTATTGTAATGTAATGTGTGGCTTTATTTTGAACACGTTAAAAATAACGCAACAACAATAAAAAACACAAACAAAACACAAGAAAAAATAATAATTATAATAAATAGCTTAACATGTTCCAAACAAGGAGCAGGAAGAAGCATAAGCTTATTTTTTCCACTATTTATTAACAAATAATTATCACTTTTCCTTCTTGTTCTATTACGTCATAAATCCTTTATTATAATTTGTTACATGTATTTGGTTTTATAATCCCAGTAACAGGCCCAGTATTGCATATTCACAGATACACATGCACACACATATATAGACTAAATAGTCTGTGAGAACACCTGATCAAAGCCCCATTTCATCCCATACCGTGCAAAACACATGTTTTAGTGGTGCTTTTTAGACTTTAGCCCTTTTGACATGTACAGATACATGTTTTAAATTTAACTCCCCAAATTGTATCCTCTGTCTCTTTCAGAATATCACTTTAGAATATTCCCAGGAAGCAGTTTGTGTCCTTGTTTCTTTATATATAATTTGTGCAGTGTGTAAAAATCAACCAGACCCTTGAGTTTTACTATTTCTTAATTATAGGAATAGAAAATGAATTGAGTGCTCTTGCCGTGCTTTTCACAAGGAACTAGTTGCAGGAATCATTCACTCACAAATACTATTTCGTCCCATTTTGCAACACAAGCTAAAATGAGAATAACCCGTCTAGCTGAACCTGAGTTTAATTTCTATGCCAGTTCTCTGCTATTCACTGCAGGCACACTAAACTCTGTAACATTCAACTAAAGAAGCCATGCACTGGATTGTCAGTAACGTTAATATCTCCACACCTGGATGTCTAACCTGGGCCTCTGACTCATAAGGTCACTCACACTGAGAAAAAATAAAGGCTTAGTCACTGCAAAGGCAAACAGAGAAGCTGTTACACACAGTCCTGTGGACATTAAACAAACATGTGGACAAACACAGCTGGGGCAGAGCAGCATGAAGTCCTGCAGAAGTAGCAGAAATCGAGCAGCACCGTTGGTACTATTTCCTCTTCTTCCTGTTATTCTTGTCTTCGGAGCCATGAGGTCACTCCAGTCACTGTGTACTTGCTCATACGTGCCCACCCACCCATGTGTGTCTGTTGCTTTCTTGCGGCGTTAGTAGAGTATTGGAGTAACATTACCAGTTTCCATCAACAGATGGCAGCATAAAATAAGTCATGAATAAGCATTTATTTAGGTCTTGTTTTTCTTGCTCTGGTTACTTCATTCTTTTGAATTTTCACATGCATTTTTCCCTTATAGGAGCTCTATAAACCACTGCTGATCACGCGTTGGTTAAAACAGGTTATTACCACTGAATTAATTTGCCACGTGGAAATATCTCATTTATGGCAGATGTAGCATAAGTAAACGTTATATTTAGATCTGGTGCCGATGGTCTCGATTAGTGTCATGCTCTTGGGCTATTTTTTTCCTGCCGACTGTGTCTCAGATTTCAGCCGAAGTAGGAAAAAAATAGCAAGCTGCTCAATGAGCAAAGACAATCTTGGAGCGACCTGTCTGTGACACCTCTTTGGTGTATCAGCGTTTCCTCGTCTATCGTCTCTTTCGATCACCGTTTTATTCAAGTGCGTCGGTAGATACTGAGATCAATATATTTGTTTATAAATGCTTGGTTTACATGGCAAAGTGATATCATCCTGGCTGTTTACCCGTCATTGTCACTATCTGATCAACCAGCTTCCTGCAGCAGCCCCCTGCAGGTGCATGTGGGAACTACAGCGCGTCAAGTGAGACGCTATGAGACCCTGAAGTCCCGCTGATGACTTTTCAAATAAAAGCCTCCTGGAATTTTTCAAATTTCAAAGGCAGATGTTGGGATAATGGTGTGTCATGTTTAAATCAATTACTACGTGCACTGTTACTTGAAACTAAGTTTCTAAGTTTATCAGGCAGATAGAATTGAGCAGACCCACCCTATATTTGCTTCATTGCTTAGTTTATACATAAGGCTGAAGAAAATTTAAGGCAAGAATTATTTTTTTTGTTTAACATAATTTGATTAATAATGTCTTTCTTATTAACAACAGGGACATTTTTCAGCTGCCTGTTCAATTCTTTGGTCTGCAGTGGAAGATAATAAAGTATAATAATAATTTTAAAAAACCACATCACAGACATTTAGATAACAGCTGTGCCCAGCTATCATTCATTAAAATATTTCTTCTTCTTCTTCTTCTTCATTCAACGGCTCCCTTTAGTGATCACTACAGCAGATCATCTGCCTCTATCTCACCCTATCCTTAGCATCCTCATCTGTCACTCCAAAGATGCAGATTAGAAAAGGTAAGTAAATTTAAATGTATATAATATAATGGATACGCATAAGGGTAAAATGGATGGCTCTACGGGGCAATGTCAGTGGCGTCCTAGATTCACTATTCAAATCAATTAACAATTAAAATGTAATTAAATGCAGGTTTCTCAAGTACTTCAAGTGCAGAAACTGTGGATTTTACACACTGTGGTGTGTATTAGCAGTTCCTGGTGTGTGTTATGACTTTTAAGAGAATTCATCACCGATTTAATAAGTTCACACACACACACACACACACACACACACACACACACACACACACACACACACACACACACACACACACACACACATATGAGTGAACTTTCGACATGGCAAACATCGGGATTTTATTTTCACCCTAAAAAAAACCTCTCTACTTCCGGTCTGGCGCTGCAGTTCGCGTGCGTCTTGACGCAGGCAGCTCCGTCTGTAGCTGCTGCTGGCTGCTGCAGGCGTGCAATTTGCGGCAGCGGAGATAACCCTGCGATATGCCTTTTGTATTCCCGGGTGTTTTTTGGGGGGTTTTGTTTTGTGCTTCACGAGGGTCAGATCACAGTGTTTGTAGCCATGCTCTGTGGTGGATTCAGCGGGCTGTCCTAGCTGACTGAGCCGCTCCAGCAGCGGTGGGTCCGGTGCAGTGCACAGCCGGGGATGAGGCCTACTTGTTAAAGCTCCCCCACCACCCCTCCATCGTGATGGCTGATGATCAACAACAACCTGGTCAGAAGCCTGCCTCGGGATTAGGCTCTCTTCCAGCGCTGGTGCCAGGACTCCAGGGGCCCGAGGCTAACGCGTTACAGTTCAAAATAAAGAATTCAATTTGGTAAGGATGGAAGCGATCCACAAGCGGCCACAATGTCCTTTTCGCTAGCCGTAGCCTTGTAATTAGCGTATCTGACTGTGGAGTGGCAAGGAGGCAGTGTGCTGCACAAAAAGCTGCCCGAAAAACAACACGGCTGCTGCCGTGCTAGGCGTAAATATTTCAGAGAAACACGACGGCACCGAACCGCGCCGCTCCGTCTGGTTCCTGTTTGTGCGCTAACGACACGGTAACGTCGGGTTACCTACAACAGGGGTAGCTATGGTCATTAGCATCGAGCCATAGGAGGCCATGTTATAATAGATGACACCGACTCCACCGGCGGTGCTGATGCTCGGGATGACAGGTGTCAAAGCAGGCAGCTCCACACGTCCAGCCTCGCTCTGATTTAATGCTCCTAATGAGAGGGCTGCATCATTTGGGGGAATAACGTGTGTTTATAAATAGAAATGCTCCTTCTGAAAAACCAGTACGTTATTTTGTGCACTGTGGCTTTGGATATTACTCACCAGTTTCTGTCCCTCCTCCCTCCCTTACCTCATCATTACTCTACAGCAAATTAAGTTTATGTTAAATACAAGGGGAAAAAAGAGATCAATGGCCACACGGGCTCATTTCCAGCAGAAAGCAATTTAAAAAAAAAAAAGGAAGCCAAAGATGTAAACAGCATCTGTGCGTAGATAAGAGTCAGAAGCGCGTGAGGGATAAAGTAAAGATCACTCATGAAGACCACAAGGAAAAAGAAGCACGTCGCAAATTTAAAAGCACTGGGATTAAGATTAACCAGATGCACGTTTGCTGCTATTATCGTGTCTGCTCAGATGATATGTCATACTACACTGAGGCTTTAATTAAAAAAAAATAAAAGGTTAAGTTGAAGTAGTCATTACACACACAATAACCAGCAGTGACAAGCTGCAAACGTGCTTTCTGGTGTGTTTAGTTTTCTGGGGTTTCATATGAAAAGGTGAAACTTTTCATTTACATAAATATTCAGCTCATCTTCCTTTGATACACCTGCTTTGATTAGCCTTGTGATATTTCTAGTGATGAGTCTCTTTTAACTGAAACCGGCCACCGTGTTATTTGCGTCGGCATCATGGTATGGACGAGCACGTGCTGTATAAAATGTGATTAGTGAAGGCCTAATTTTACACGTTGTTGCACACGCTACGGAGACTTCAGCAATGTTAATCGCATCGGAATTTTCCCTGTTATTATGAGTCCGGTATGGCATGGAAGCATTACTGTGTAGTAACACCAGACTCAAAATATGCTGCTTTTTTTTTTTAATTGCAAAAAAACAAACAAACAAAAAAACAGTCGGCATCTGCTCGTGATAACCCTAAAATGATGATAAAATGTCACCAAGCGTTTTGCTGAGAGTAGCAAGTAAATGAAGACACCTGTGGCAGATTCACATTGGTTGGGTGTGATTCAAAAACCCACATTGCGATCTCCATAGATGTTTAAATCTGGCCGTGAGGCATAAAAAGTTAGTGGGTTCCAGCCAAGTTGGAAATTAACAAGAATTTTTCCTAAAATTTGGTCATTCAGAAAAATTCTGTGATGGTCTAAGAAGAGCTTTGGTCGGGAGAGTGACCAAGAGATACAGGCACTAGTTGTTACTCACAGTCTGGCTAACATCAGCCGTACAGTAAGGCACTGGTGCTGATATATTGGATGCCAGCTTTCTGCAGCGTGGAGACACGATGCAAAAAAACTTACACAGACGATATTTCAGCATGATAGTGACCCGAAGCATACAGAAGACAACACCACCAAAACCTGGAACTCAGTCCCTTACTTAAGCGGTCTCCAACCTTTTTTGCTCCACGGACCGGTTTATGTCCAACAACATTTTCACGGATCGGCCTTTAAGGTGTCGCGGATAAATACAACAAAATAAAACCGGTACCAGAGGAAGAAGATTTATTCATAACACATGGGAAAAGACCCAGGGAAACCAGGGTAACGATAAAAAAAATAATGCTAAGAACTGATAAAGCCTCTGAAAACCATACATTTCACAGCTGAGCCTCAACTCTCGCGGCCCGGTACCAAACGACTCACGGACCGGTACCGGTCTGTGGACCGGGGCTTGGGGACCGCTGCCTTAGTTCATCTTGAGAGAGCGACCTAGAGAGAATCTGCCAGACAGAGGACTCAAAATGTCTTTTTTTTTTACAGATTTAATATATTCATAAATCTCCTAAAACATGTTCTCACTTTATCAAAGATGCTCTCAAAGTATATTAGCGAATGATAAAATATGTCGTATTGAACGACGTACAAAAATAATGTAACCCGGAAGGGAGATTTTTTTCTTTTATTTGCTGAAATGTTGACAAAATCTTGCATGCATCCATGACATTTTATTTCTTATTTATTCACTTTCTTAAATTTTTATCTCTTTCTCATTGTAGCAAATCTGTACAATCAAAAGTGGACAGCATATTGGTGAGTATCAGTAAATAGTGCTTAATCTGCAATCCCCTCATTATCAGAGTCATGTGTTAATGTTTGTTGTTGTGTTCGGAGAACAGTTGTGCAATGAATGTTTCATTAAATCATATAAATGATTAAATATGTTTCATGCTTGATGAAGCAGAGTAGACAAAGCCAACCCCACAAAGCTTCAATTTGATTAACTAATATTTACATGCAGAAATCTTAACGCTATATTGTGTTTTTTCTTTCTTTTTTTTTAGTAACACATGTAAACACATTAAATGTTATGTTCATGAATGCCTTTTTTTGCACTGTGCGAAGCAAATGACAAAAGTGTTTCCAATGTTTATATAAATATATGAAGATTTTTGTATTTTGGTTTCAGCTGGTTATTCATGCACAGTTTTAGATTATTCTCAAACTGCTGCGTCTCCCTCTGTCTCGCCGCCTATGCAGCTGCAAAGAAGTGTCAGTGACATCAAAGCGACGTGATAAAGCTTTTGTCTATTTTTTGTCGTCAGTAAAGCAGACAGAGCCTGGATTTTAATTTCAACACCTCTGTCTGGTGTTAGGCAGATGTTTTTGTTTTCGCTGTTTTTTGGGCTTTATTCCATTTTTGTCTCGATTTAAAAAAAAATCCATTCTTTGACTCCTCTGATGCTTCCACATAAAACAGTAAATAAACATCTAAAAGGGCGGCTTTTTCAAAACGCACTGAGATGTGGTTATATTAATAACTTTGTTTGATAGAGCTACTATCGGCATATCATTATGTGCACAGAATTTCTATGTCAAAGGTACCAAATTGTATATTCTGTTATTAATAAGATAGTAATAAGATACATATATGATATTGTCATTTTAGAATCAGATAAAATGTATATGTTTGTTTTTTTTATGTCTGTGACAAATGTTTGCCACTAACATCCACTGTTGTCATGCAAAAATGGTAAAACGAGATGCCTTAAACTATGTAGAAAAATTTATTGAACAGGTGACACATTGAAGTGGTTTTTTTTCCTGCAGAGTGAGATTTTTTGGGAGGGCTGTGCACAATCAGACCTCAAAGATTAGTGGCAGTCTGTTTTGCCTTGCATTTGTTTTCTGACCTCTTTGATTAGCAAATTTTATGCTTGAGTAAATGAAGCTCAGATTAATAACACTTAGTAGAAGCAAAGTTTTATTCCAGTGTTGTTTTGTTGTAGTTTTTTCTTTGGCTCTGGCTAAAATCTCTTTGCTGGTTGCCAAAAATTTCTCTATGCAGTAAAAACCTTGTGTAACTTTAGAGAGAATAGCACTGAGAGAAATTTCCACCAGTATAATCTGCATTTGCAGTTGTTTTTGATGCAAGTCTTTTAAGAAATACATAGGCGTGGTGTGATTTTGATCATCAGATCAGACTTAAAAACCAAAAAGAAGTTCAGGAAGTTTAAAAAGGGAAGAGTTAGGTTCCAGCCAGTGGCCAGCAGGTCAGGACTGTGTATGTAATTCACTCAGGGCTTGCAGCAGTGATGTGTAGTAAATAGCGTCTTCGTTCACTGCTTATTGGCTGACAGCTCTCACCTCGTTCATTTAAGTATTGGTTCCCCTAGCAACAAAGAGGCAAATACAAAAGGAAGAGGTGAGATGAATCCATTCTTAGAAACCAGATGAAAAGCACTTAAGTTGGGATCAATAATAAAATTTTTTGCATACAATTGTAATTCCAGAGTCCGTGTTTGTTTGAGTTGAATTATGAACCAGATTTTAAACCATCAGCCTGACCACAGCCTTCGTCAGCACGTGTGTTAAACTCTTCAGACATATTCATTTTTTTCTCCTCTCTGTGATGTTTTTATTTTTACAGCAAGATGTTGAGAAGTTTACAGACATCGAAAAGCTCTACCTCTACCTTAAGTTGCCTTCTGGTCCCAGCAGTGGCAATGATAAAAGGTATGTCACAGGCGAGCACTTAAACTAAGTTTTCCACTTTGCTCTCTGGCTTTTTTTTCCCCTCTCTCACACACGCACACACACAGACGCACACACAAATACATGCTTTGTTGTGGCTCTCATTACATTATCGGCACTGTCTCATTGCTTGTCAAAAATCCACTGGCTGCTACACAGACACAGGTTAGGCTGATAGACGCTAGAGGGGCATCGAATTTGAATTTAAGTCACTGTTGAGGGTTTTTTCTTTTTCTTCAACATTTCAGCTGTATGATTGAACCACTGAAATCTGTAGACTTTTGCTATACCTAGCTGTCTGTGTTTCATTTGTTTCCCCATATCTATTCATCACCCCAACCCCCAAATTCTGCCCATTTGGACTGAGAATGAGAGGGGGTCCTCCACTCCTGGATTATGGTATTAAAGTTTCTGTATTAACAAGAAATGATGCACCGCAGTCGAGGGTACTGCCTCACCAAATGTCTTTTTCTTATGCACCACTTTCAGTGATCAGAGTTCCATGTCGTCAAGCCGTACTCAACAGATGTATGCATTCAACTGGATACGCAATCACCTAGAAGAGCACCCAGAGACTTCCCTCCCAAAGCAAGAGGTGTATGATGAATACAAGTAAGTGGATAACCTTGCAGAAGACGTGCGATCTGCTCTCAGACAGTTATAGTTTCGTCATAATCTCATGTGGGTTCTCTTCTCCTACAAGGAGCTATTGTGACAATCTCGGCTACAATCCACTGAGTGCAGCAGACTTTGGAAAGATCATGAAGAATGTCTTTCCTAACATGAAGGCACGTCGTCTGGGAATGAGAGGGAAATCCAAATATCCTTAAACAAAGTGTTACCCTGGTTGTATTTCTTTCTTTTTTTCTTTCTTCGTTTTTTTTTTTTTTTCAACATGAGTGATTCTTTTAGGTGATTGCAGTTGTGTGCAGTTGGGCTTGTATGGATGATGAGCAGGCAGATCATTAATGTTTGCTTGCAGAGATCTTAGGCAATTCATCTCAACATGATACTACTAGCTGGGCTTAAAATAAGCTTTTTATAAATATATTAAAACCTCAAAATTCCACAGAGGATAGAGTCAAGAGAGGAGTTGCGCCATTAGTTATCATTGCTTGGCTTCTGTGAATTTAAGTTCCAGAGTGCATGTAAGTTAGTTTGCCATTTATTTGCTACGGTCCCTTTTTTATGGACAGGCTTACCTGAGCTCAGACCCTATGGCCAGACAACATAAGGGGATTACAAAGCTTCAGGGGGAAAAAATTCAAGGGAAAAAAGTAAAGTTCTCGGCTTTACATGCCAAGAAAGACTCAAACTGGGTGTTTGTCACGCCCAGTTTGAGTTTTTTTTCATGTTCTCATGCTGCCCCAAAAGAGGAAGCTTCAAAGCTGCTCCGTTATTTATTAATAAAATAAAAAAAGAAAGAAAAAAGTTAAACAGTCTTGAGGCATCTGTCTTTATATTTTGCTAGGAAAATGGGAAATAGGCGCAAGGATTTACTGAAACATGCAAACATAAATGTCAATACAGTAGACAAGGCAACACAGAGTTAGTACAATTCTAAAAAGCTTCTAAGTCAATATTTGGTGTGAAAACCTTTATTCTTCAAAATACCTGAACTCTCCTAGTGTGCTTTCACACCTGCGGTGTTTAGCCAGTTTTTAGTTTAGCCAAAATAGTTTTCAATCTTGGTGTGGTTTGCTTGTGCACGTGTGAACATGGTCGGGGGTCTCAGTCCACTTCCAAGCGAGCGGTTCATTTATGGTGTGAACGTGATCCGAGCCAACTAGCAGGTGCATGCAACAAGTTTGAGCTGAACATCTTCTCTTGAATTCTGGGATGCAGCATGGTAACCTAGATGTGCAGAGTGCATAAGTAGTCAGTATGGGCTAGCAGCTAGCTGTAAAGTGAATGTAAATTCTCCATGTTATCTCTATAAGGCCAAAACACAGCACCTTCTTCTTGTATTTGCTTGTGTTGCTCACACACCAGACGCGTCTGAGCAGTAAGCAGACTAAATGTTCTCATGTGGTTTGTGGTGATGCATTTTGGTTCACTTGGAGTTTGCTTGGAGTCTTTGCTGTGTGAAAAGAAACCAAACCAAGGGAAAAGATACAAGTTTGTGAACTCAAAAAGAGTCCAGTGCCCTCAGATATTTTTAAAGACACACTGCACACCACGCTGGGAAGCCACGTTTTCAACTATTATCTCTTTGGGAATCAGCTTGTTAGTGTAAAAATATTTTTTGCCTGTTAAACTGTGTTAACACTTGCTCATCCATTGAACTAAGTGCCTTTTTAGTGCTTGAATGATTCATAGTTTAGTGTGAAGTGGCTTAAGAAATTAAACAACATTCCCCTGAAAATGGTAAAAAAAAGAAAAAACCGCAAATATCCAGAGAAAAGCTTTGAAATACCTTCATAAAGCCTGGAGAACTATTTTGTCAAAATTCCAAGAGAGTCTGGCTACAGAAGTAGAAAGGTAGTAGCAGGGAATCCTTGGCTCACAGATGAAAGGCTGATGACTGACCTTAGATGGTGTCATATTTTTAGGGCAGAATTTCAAAAAAACGTACAAATATCGGCATGTTATAATCATTTAGGTTTGCACAGTCTTCATGCTTTAGAAACCTTAACTCCTTCGCACATACTGTTATAGCGGGTTAAGGAAGAAAGCTTTTGTTCACATGCCATCCCTACCCAACCTGGACCTTCAGAAGTCTGGTGATGGGGTAAGATTGCCTGCAAAAAAACCCGATCCATATAGTTAGACTTGAAAAATTTGTTCGACGCTCACCTCCCTGCTGCTCTGCTCTGTCTCACTAGTGTGAACTGATGGAGCCAACGGGCCAGTCTCCGAGTGCTGAAGATGAAATGAGGTCTGCAGCTTGTGGATTAGTGTGTGAGTGGGCTCAAAAGGTCCTGAGCCGTCAGTTTGACAACGTGGAGGACCTGGCTCGTTTTCTGCTTAATAGCCACTACATCGGTACTAAGTCCATGGCTGCACTCACTGTTATGACCGGAACACCCACAGGTAAAGGTGTCCTATTGATCTGTTGGCGTGTTTGTTTCATTGTTGTCTCGTGTGCATGTAAGTTTGAAGTTCATTGGGCACTGTAGTACATCTTAAACATTGTGTTTTTTCACTTGAGATATACAAGCTCGGAAGGCATCACCGTCTGTCAAAAAATATAATTTGCTGTTTGTTATTCTTTCTTTACATATTTCCATCTCACTGATTCAAGAGTGTTTTCTAAGTGTGATCCTAATTTTTTGAGCCCAGCCTTTCATGCAAATCAAAAGTCCTGTTTCAGAAATGACCGTCAGTCACAAATTGCAAATAAATGTGCGGCTTCTGCCACGCTGATGCTTGAACTGCAAGCGACAAAGCAGAAATACCAAAATGAAAAAACTGACTTCATGTTTAAAGTGAAGCTACATGCATAATGCAAATCTTTCTAAAACTAACCTGTCACTTAAAATCGTGATTGCACATACTCGTGCAGTGCACCAAGTTATTGTCCAACAATCGGTTTTAGCCAGCATTGGCCAGTATCAGTCTTGTTAACCAGTATTGGCATATCTGCACAAGAGAGTGTATTTACTGATGTTAGCTGATGTTTATGCAAAGCACTTCGACTTGAAGTAATTCACACCAATCAGTAGCCCTCTTGACACCTATCAAGGCCTTATTTAGGTAGTTATTTTTTAAGCATTATCTAAATTAACCGTCCCCATGATGTCTGTGTGCTGTAAAATGTTTGTTAGGCTACACACAGTACATGTTTGTTGAATTTTAACTATCCAGAACTGCAGACAGCTCATGCCTCAGCAGAGATGTTTGACAAGACAAGAACACCACCAACGATCTACCGCTCTTTTCCTCTCGTATGTCTTGATAGGAATGAAGACACCAACTCCAGCTTCTGCGTTTGTGCCGACAGCGGAGTGTAACTCATTCCAGCCCCAGGTGAAGACCCTGCCCTCGCCTTCTGTTGATGCAAAGCAGCAACTGCAACGCAAGATCCAGAAGAAGCAGCAGGAGCAGAAGCTTCACTCACCCTTGCCCACTGAGACCCAGGTCAAGAGAACAGAGGCCAGTACCCCGGGCCCCACGATCCCCTGTGGCAGCCCTGCTCTGCTTTCCCCTCAGCCTACCATAGGCATTGTAGTAGCAGCTGTCCCTAGCCCAGTGACGGTACGTGACTGAGTTTTTTATTTAATTATTATCTGACAAGTTGTTGATCATTTTGCTTAAAATGTGCTGTTATGTTCTCATTGTTTTCCCAGGTACAGAGAAGCAGGCAGTTGATGACCTCACCCAGTCCCGTAGGGACAGCCGAAGGAAAAGTGTTGCCTGTGAACTTTCAAGTGGTCACTCAGTCTCTCAAACAGTCCCCCAAAACTTCTCAGAATATCTCAGCTAGTCCTGTAGGTGACCGGCTGGCGCGACACAGTACACGGTACGCCCAGATCCTGCCTAAGCCCTCTGCCACCAGTGCCATCACGCTGCGTTCACCCCCCACGTTGCTCATCACCAACAGCCCAATAAAAACTGTGATGCCCACTCCCCATGTCAGCTCAGTGAACGTGGTGAAGATGACAGCCATCGCTCTCGCTCCCAGCAGCAGCAGTAGTAGTAACAGCAGCAGCACTTCTGTGCGACCAGCCTCAGCTGGTGTGAGCACCACCGCTGCTTTGGATGAATCCCAGCAGTTACAAAGTGGGAGTTCTGCTGCCCCCCAGTCTCCTGCAGTCAGACTTAGTGCTCCTGCCTCTACTCCCATGCCCTCTGCTGACGCCAAAGTGGTGTCTGAAGCCGGAAATGACAATAACTCTGCCTCTGGCATGGAGAAAACTGCTGTAGGAGCCAAAGAGGAGAGAGTGGCAAAGTTCAGGGCTGCTAGTGAGCCAAGTTTCCTTGTTAAATGTTCTCCAGGAACAGACAAAGGGGCGAGGATAAAAAATGACTCCACATCTCCTCCTACTTCTGTAGCTGCAGCTGGGACTCAGGACAGCAATAACAGTAACTGCCATGACAGTACTTTGTACTTGACTGTTGATAATCAGAACTCCAGTGTCAACACATCATCTAGTGGCTCCTCTGCTGTTACCTCAACATCAAAGGATCCCTGCGCAGACGCCAAGAGCCCCAGGAAGCGCACAGGCGGGGAATCCCATGCAATTCCAGTGAAAAGGGTGTTTATATCCCAGCAGCCGCTGGCTCTAGTTGACAATCCCAAACCCGGAGTCAGCGCTGCAGTGAAGAGGATCCCCAGACCAGGAACCCCTGCTAGACCAGAGAGTGCCCCCTGCAAAGTGAAACACACTTCTATAGGGCCCACACAGATCCTCGCACTCTCTGACTCACCCATCACACACACTGAGAGCACCCAGACTGTTGTCAAACACCAAGACCTGGTGGTGAAACACGAAGACCCTTCTGTCAGCCCCGATACCAGCACTGGGGCGGCGGGAAATAACACGACCGATCAGGCGCTGCTGCAGCAGATCACTGGGGATCCTTGTGCCATACAAGCCAACTCAGGACCACACGAAGCCTCTGTGATGAGTGAGTTAAAGAGCACAATATGGGAGGAGGGGCACCTTGATGAGCTTCGCAAGCAGGCGTTTGCCCAGCAGATACCAGCAGAACACAAACAAGCCCCTGCTGACCAACTTTCCATTATAGCCCAACCCTCTGAAGCCTCGGGCCAGCTCACCCTCACACAGGAAATGGTTGATTTTGCAGGTTCTCAGACCAACATGGACTATTTCCCATTCAATGATGATGACATGACCCAAGACAGCATTGTGGAGGAGCTAGTCCAAATGGAGGAGCAGATGAAGTTGAAGGGTCTGTTCGGTAACTGTGTGGACGTTACCCTGCAAGGTCAGTCAGCCAGCAGTCAAGGCTCTATCCTCAGCACTCACCAGGCCACTACTACCTTCTACCCGTCTGCCCACAGCAGTACCACTCCAGTCCAAACCCCCACGCCGACACCAACCCCGACACCCACCCCTACCTCTGAAATGACGCTCGCTCACAGCCTGACGAGGGAGAGCCCGTGCTCCCGTATGGCTCCCATAACCCCTGTGGATGGAGCCATGGGTCGTCACACCCCTATCAGCACACCACTGTCCAACTGCAGCAGCAGCGTCCCCCCGAGCCCCGTGGAGTGCAGGAACCCTTTTGCTTTTACTCCCATTAACTCGAGCATTACAGGTTACCACGACGCCAGTATTGTCTCCAGCAGCCCTGTCAAGCCCATGCAAAGGCCCATGGCAACCCACCCTGACAAGGCCAAGCTGGAGTGGATCAACAACCGCTACAACAGCAACTCTTCAGGTCCTTTGTCGAACCATAGCATTGGCATTTTGCCCAGCTACCAAGACCTGGTGGACGATCAGTTTCGTAAGCCACATGCATTTGCAATTCCTGGCCAGTCATTTCAATCTCAGTCAAGACAGGATGCTGCCCACTTTGGCCGTTTGACCCCGATCTCTCCAGTTCAGCAGCAGCCGCAGCTGCAGCAGCAGCAACAACAACAGCCGCAGCAGCAACAACAGCAGCAAATTGTAACAACTCCTACAAAACAAGAGAGTTTTGCTGTGCCGGCACCGTTAGATAGCAAGGCCTCATCCTCGTCTGCATCTAGTACTTTCCGTTGCCGCAGTGTTAGCCCAGCAGTGCGCCAGAGAAACTTCAGTGGCAACACTGGCCCCGCGACCACCACCACAAGTACCACCACGACAACGCGCGCTGTGGTTTCACCTTTTAACTCCCCCATCACCTCCGAGGTTCTCAGCATCTTGTCGAACAGCCAGACCGTCACCTCTGTCCACAGCATGGTCCAGCGTAGCCAGTCTGTACCTCTGAACATCATGATGCAGAGTGAGATGCTGCCCGTGCAGGGTCAGAGCAACACGGCCAAAATCACGAATGTTCTCCTCAGCAAAATGGAAGCGGACGGGGATGATTCTGTCCGCGGTCTAGGCATAAACAACCTCCCCTCTAACTACACGGCCCGTATGAACCTCACACAGATCCTGGAGACCACGCCTGGCTTTGCTGCAGGGACTGCTCATCAGACTCAGCTGCCCGTCAGCTCCAGTCCTGCTGCCTTTGAGCTCCAGCAGCACGGCTACCTCACCACCGGAAGTGGAGAACAGGGAGGTTTCTCTACTGGGGACAGCCAAGCACAAGTGGGCTCTGGTGAACAAGACCAGCAACAGCAGCAGCTGCAGGAGAATCCAGTGCAAACACAGCCACAGCTGCTCCTCCAGAGCACACAGCAGCAGGAGGTGGAGGATGAACAGCAACAGCTGGATTTCAACAACACTGTCAAGGACTTGCTGGGGGATGATGGCCTCAACCCCAGTTCCCAGTTGGTAGGTCAGGTAGCTTCGGAGCTCAACGCCGTGGCGTCCGACTTCTCAAACGACATCAGACTGACCTCAGATCTGTCCAGTAGCATCACTGACCTTAACACGTTGGACACCAACTTACTGTTTGATCCCAATCAACAGCAGGAACAATATGAAGACTCAACACTGGAAGAACTGAAGAACGACCCGCTTTTTCAGCAGATATGCAGTGATACTGTGAACTCTGGTTTTGACTGGCTAGAAAGCAAAGACCAGCCTACTACAGTAGAGATGCTGGGTTAATGTTATCTTTTATTCTGTAAGACTTCTGTTCTCTGTTGTTTGGTTTTGTGCATATGTAGTAAATCTGTTTTTAAACTCTAGTTTGTTGGGATTTGTCTGGACTTTGCCATTTGTTCTGTTCAAAGTGCCAGGCGTACCAGAAAATCTCTCCTACACGCGATGTTTAATTGATCCCTTCCCCTTTTTTGGCATTTGTCACCCAGAGTTTCAGTGTCGAACCACTTTTCTCCCTCATCTGAGTTCTCTCAGTGGCCGCGTGCACTTACTTAAGAACGTTAGGAGAAGGGCAATCTTCAATAATGCAATATTTGTATTTGATGAACAATTAAGGAAGAGTGATGGGTAGGAAATTTGGCACAAGAGACTTCACCAAAAAAAACAACAACATATGCTTTTGCAGTTCAAATTCAACCAAATGGAGACGATATTGTAGTATATGCACATGTTAGTTGTAGTACATTTGCCTGCCATATCTGAATATTTAAAAGGGTAGCCTCTTAAGCTGCCGGGTGCTGAATTTATGACATGATCTTTATCATATACCAAATCAGTGGAAAAACTGATTCACATCTGAGCATTGTCCGAGAGTGAAATTTTCTTAAGCCTATACTTCTTGTACTGTTTATTATCTTATAAAGGGAGTAGATGAATCTGTAGTGAGAAGATGGGGATTCAGGCCACTTTGTGGACGATACATTGAAAGGAATCAACAACTGGCTGCCTTATTTCCAAAGTCCAAGGCCTTACGCCATCTTTAGAGAGACTGTATATAGTATAATGTTAAGATATCTTCAGAACCATCCAGAGCTTCATCATATCAAGGCAGCTGTTACTCTGATATTTTCAATACTACTTCTTATTGTTTTTGTTCCGCAGTGTTTCAGTATAGATATGTATTGTATAGGCTAACGACTACACTGTGTGTGCCCTTATCGTTAAAGAATTTAGAGGAATTTGATATGCCGTCATTTCACGATACCATGGCAGGTGCACTCACAGTCATGAGGTTGTTTTTATTTTAATGGGGGGTTTTGGCATGCTGTACGCCCAGCTTGGATAAGAATATCAATGGTATGGAGAAGGCTCATTTACAAGGGAGGATGGAGGCTGAAGTGTGTTCTGATGTCATCTTGAGATCAAGAGGAAATTACATTATTATGTTTGTGGAGATCCAGCCTTATGTCCATACCAAAGATGCTCTGTTTGAAAATCATAAGAGATTATTACACGTAGAAACACTCCTTGTAAACATTAACAACAACGGGGAGCGGGCAGCCTCAGAGATATAAAAGAGATCTATTGCATTCGCAGAAAAGGATGAAGTTAGATAAATCTTATGTACAGTATGTATATTTGTGAAATGGTCACTGTCCTATGTTTTATAGGTAACCATGGACCTGAAAGCATGTTGAAACCATCACTGCTAGCCAGGTAGGCTAAGTGATACAGTAGGATGCTTGCTTGAGTTTTTTGGCTATTGTCAATGTTGTATAAGTCATGTTTAAGCTCCATCTGTAAATAGGATAGATACATAGAGATTTGATGTATCAAGACACTATATTATGGCCATTATTCTAGCTAAGTATGTGCCATTTAAAAGAGGAAAAAAAAAAGCAGATTTATAGTCAGCAAGATACTGTATGTTGTGTGTTACATTTCTGGCTCAGTGTGTCGTAAAAGTAATGCTGTCTGGTCTCGCTTGCTGATTATGTTTTTTTTCATTAGTTTTATTTTTTTGTTCTATTCAAAGGTCTCTGCAGTTGCAGAAGTGATGTGTGCTTTGAGCAGGATCAATAGCATGGTATATTGAGAAAAAAAAAGTTGTGATACTGTTAGCTGGTTGCAAACATCTCTGTGACAGACATTGTGCTCAAAGTCTTTCAGCAGACACTGGAAAAAAAACAAATGAAAAAAAAGCGATTACTCACGTTTCAACAAACTTTGGAGGTTCACGTTATTGCACTAAATTTTTATGACACATGGCTTTGCCACATCTTTATGGACAAATGTAATGATGGATGCCCGCAAAAAAAAGAGAAAATGAAAAAAAAAACAAAAACAATTTTTTTACAACAAAACGAGTAAGGAAGTTTCAGTGAATTGTCAGAAAATGACTAATTGTCTTGTAGCAAAATGTGCATTAATCTCAGTGAGATACACATTTCTTACTCATTCTCTTACATGAGAATATAAAGCATTGAGGGGGGAAAAAAGTTAAATAACCTTTTAAAACCTACATGCTCATTATGTTGATAAATGATTGTACGCACGCATGTGTGATTACTTCTGTTGTACGTTGTATTCTTGGTAACCACTGTCTTCTGTGATTTGGGCAGGTTCTGTTAACCAGACTGGCAGTGCTAGTTTCATGAGTTACATCATTTTCATTGTGTGCTGTTTACTAAGTTAATGTTCCTCTGTATGTTATGTTGACTGTTTTCTGACAATTTTTACATATTTTTTGTTTGTTTGTTTGTATTTTGTTTTTGCAAAATGCATTTTGTGAAGAGTATTTTACTTTAACATTTTCTCTTCATTTTTTTCTTTAACAATATGGCACTGATATTTGAATTTGAATGAAGGAAATGCACCTCTTTATGAGTTCCGAAGCTCCATCAAGCAGTGATTCTTTACCTTTGACTGACCCAGACCCAACTCTGTCAGACTATCTTGTCCATTTCTACCAGTAGAGAAAAAAAAAAAAAAAACCCTCCTCTGTGGTGTTGTCTGGTGTTTCGCTTAATGTACAGTAGCTTGTTAATATTGCAATCGCGTTGTTTCTTTTTTCAATGGAAAGTACTCACTGGTGAGATTTTTAAAGTGGTTTTAAAAGCCAATAAACTTTTTTAAAGAAGGTTTTTTTGTGCGCGCGTTTTAAGTGCTCATTCTTCTTCTTTCGCTTCAGTTCACGTTCAGTCATTTTATTGTTCTTACTGGGAAACTTGGTTTACAGGCATTCTCTCAAGAAATCCTCCACAAGGAAAAACAAAAACGATACACAACCACAAAACATAAATCCACATCCAAAATTCATTAAATGTAAATAATAATAAATAATCCTCCAGTTAAAATAAACTAAAATTTCTTGGGGAAAAACCCCACTGGTGTAAGGTAAGGTACAGATATCACACAAAATAACTGGCAGAAAATTCAAATTTTTTGAAGCTGAAGTCTTTTTTTAAACAAGAAATTAAATGTTACATTTGCATCTCAGTTTTAATTTGTATCATTTTTGCTACATGAACAAAGGACTTTTTGGTCCTAATACACCTAACTCGTGCTGTCCTGTACTTACAGCATGAAGGAAGCAGTTTAAATTCTCTGTGCAGGGTTGGGTCTGGCTTTCCACAACTGGGGGGACCTTTTGCAGCAGGTAGTGACGTCTGGGGGTGGGCTCATATTTGGTGACTATCCTCACATCTTTGTTCACATTTATACTGTCCTTGGTTCTAATATTTCCAAACCACATAATAATGAGAAATGTTAAAACCAATTCAACAACAAATAGTCAGCAGTTTTCTATATACAGGAAAAAACAGCAACTTCCTCAGTACAGGTGTAGATGGCTCTTCTTGGCCACTGCTTCCACACGCGCATCAAATAATTACATTATTATTATTAATCTAAGGGTCGCTATAGGCTTTGTCACACCTACCCTAGCCTTCTTTGACCAGTGTAGCCACATGTTTAAAACAATATAATCAGCAGATAAGATTTCAGATTATATATTTAAATCCCAACAACCATCTTGGCCTTATTTTTGTAATTGTTTTTTACAGTTTAAAAAAATGCCCCACAGCATGCCAAAACCAAGCAGAAATAAAGGAATTGGTTGCTTTACTAGTTAAAAAATTTCCAATTCCTGCTATTGTTTCTATATTTTTGGAAAGGAGACTAAGAAATAAAGCTTGTACAGTAAAGATTTTTCCAAATATACTAACACTGATGTTTATTTGTCTTTGATTAAACACCGACACATTTAATACTTTATCAGTCTGTTTTATGCAGACTTCAAACCTCTCCATCACCTTCTCGACCCAAGGTTAGAGGTCAGCAGCTCTTCAACTGACCTCTAAGGTCTGTAGGGGGGTTGGCGCCTCCTGGAAACAAGCTACAACCAACCAGAGTCCAGCTCTTTGGCCCTCTGCTCTGCTTTCCCAGGGCCTCATGATATTCATCATATGTTAATAACCTTAACCCTATTGATCATGGCCAAACACCCTGACCTTTAGCCATACGGGGCCAGTGGTTACTTCAGCCAACATTTAGCAACATGAGTCAACAGATTTCACAAGGAAAAAAAATGCAGTGTTTGTTTTTGATAGGCTAGAACATGAAAATAAAGAATCTACAGTTAAACATACTGGGGGGGGCAAAAGTGTGCACAGTGACAATTACTATTATCACTGAGGGTTTTGAGAAGGTGACCAAAACGTACTTTTCGCATAAATTATTAGTACTGAGTAAACACTTTAGCACATGCTATTTGCCTGACAAATGATTTTGAGCCTTGGGTTATGACTAGAAGGCTTTAAATGATTAAATCAATAGTTAGTTCTAATCAATACATAATTACACTCGTGTCTCCTCATTTGATTGGATATTGGAGTTTGGCGATGCATGTTTTTAAGTAGTAATCCTCTGAAATCGGTAAACATCCATTCATAGATGTAGCTGAGAAGGAGAGTGTGATATGTTTTGTGAGGGAGCACAGTTACCAGCTTGATGACTTTATTTACCTGTGCCAGTGGAGGGAGGTTTTGCTGATACAGCGTGGCTGAGCTCACCGCTGGAGTCCATTGTATTGCTACTGAATGAGAGCCTGGAGACAGGAGGGCCATTGTCAAAAGGCACAGTCGCTGGATCAATATCTGAATTCATTAAGCAGCTGACTAGTAGCCATCAATATCTCGTCATAATTACTAGGCTCTACTATAGGAGCAGATGCTGTTCAATATGACCTTATTAACTGCTGGTAACTGATAATTCAAACGTTCATCTTATTTTGTTGTCCAGAACATTTGATCTATTGAAACATGGGAAACTGGTTGTTGATTTCTGATCAGTGTGTAGGTAATCTAGTCAATGCTCTGATCAGTGCTTGATGCTGAAATGTTAACAGCCTAAAAGGAATTGAATTCAGTTTTCTATAGGTCTTTATGGTATTTACAAATCCATGAACAAACTAATAGGCATGGAAGGCTGTGTCACATGCAGAGTAAGCAAAAATGGCAAATTACATAATGGAGAAGGACAACAACTGGAGGCCCCATGAAATCCCACGAAACGTTAACAAGTAAACCTTAAATATTCAGAAAGTCTCACTGAGCTAAAAATATGTAATTAAACACAGAGTTAGATTAGAACAAAAGAAAGAAAGGACAACATTATGCCATAACAAAGCAGTCTTTACTTTTACAGATGATATTATTAATACATTAATAGGAATTTACATACTCACAAAGGGTGAAACTCAATGTCACATTCATTTAGCTGCATGAAGTATTCCTGTCTGTGAGATATGCTGTTGTTCAGGTGAGGGCCTTAAAGAGCTGTGATAATGAGCTACATCAGATTTGTAATGCCAAACAAATTGTGGTCTGTGGGCTAGCAAGGTGTTATTTTTCTTTTTAATGATTTTTCACACTTTGCAAAGCCAGCCAGTGGGACGAGCTGTCTGTATGTGTGAAACCTCGGGGCTAGACCACTGTGTAGGTGTTATAAATAAAAGTATTTAGTTAAAAATAATAATAATTAGAGATTGTCATCTTGTGAGACTTTCCAAGGAGCGCGTGGTCATCTGACTTCACTTTTACGCTCGTTTATTATGTGCGCATGCGTTAGAGGGCGGGGTGGGGCCCCCTCTCCCCGGTACCCCAGTAGAGCCGCTGGTGCTATTCTGCTGGCAGAAGCCTCATTGGGGATTTGAGAGCATCACGGAGAGGAGCAGCGTTCGCTCGGTGGGGGGAAAATGACAGAGCACTCTGGATAAATGGCACATTTTAAGATGAAATTTTTCCGGCACTGGTTGCTTTTTGTTTTGTGTCTTCCTTTATCAAGTAAGTGTTTGTTTTTTTAATTATTGATATTATGGTTGTGAATGAGCTAACTTTTAGCGGTGCTTGACCTTTTCTGTCCACACACCTCTACCGTTGATTGTACATTACGCTTATATTGCCTACAGCCGTTCTTCTTTGAAACAAACTATTTTAGCTCTATTATTTGAACATAGCTTTGTTTTTTGTTCCACGTTGAATGAGATGAGATAAGATGGCATGTCGCTAAACGTTTAACTTTAAGGCGATAAAGCTCCGTCGCTTGGGACCTTCAGCTTTCACGTCAGATACTATTTTCACATCATTGTTTCCCAATTATAAATTGTCCTAACACGTTAAATATTAACATTAAGACTTGCATCTGCTTTTTATAGAGTTTGTTATGTTGAGAAAATACATGTATGTCAACTACATAATGCTGGATGGTCTTTAAAATAAAAATAATCCTGTAATCAGTGAGGTTTTTCTGACAGGTTATAGAGTAAATATGACCTGCTTTAGTCTTCTTCTCTTCTTAATAATGCAGCCTCTCTTTCCCTGTAGGTGTTTTATGTTTTAGCGAGTTGTCCTTCATCACAGAACCCAGTGATGTTACTGTATTACCAAAGGACCCTGCTGTATTGGACTGTCAGGCCCATGGACAGCCTCCAGTCACCATCAAGTGGCTGAGGAATGGGGTTAAGTTGGCAGAAAGTGAGCACATACACTTCCTGCCAAATGGCTCCTTGTACATACCAAAGATAAAGCATACCAAGGAGGATTCAGATGAAGGATTCTACCAGTGCCTCTCCCAAAACAAATTTGGAGCTATCTTAAGCCAAAGATCACGTTTGACTATCGCAAGTGAGTATGGATCTAACTTGGACTTTCTTCCATTGATCAGTGTGATGACTGGTTAGACTTGCTGGTGGTATTGACTTTGTGGTGTTGTCAGCATGCAAAAATCACAATGGCAAGTTCATGGACAACAAACCTGGAAAGGGGAGGCAGATGTACCTCAGTCCCTCTGCTTTTATTTTCCTGGGAAGATCCTCTGAAACACAAGCTTCTGTGTCAGAATTAAAAGCTGCTAGTCCAGTGTTAAAATCACTGTAAAAGACCGCTAAATGTAGATGGGGGTAAATCTAAAGGTTCATAAATACTCCATAATCAAGCAGACCAGGTTTTCTGTATTTTGACTAAGTATCACTCACACATTTTATGGTATGTATCCTATAAATAGTGCCAAAAGTAAGGAATTATCAGTTCCTTTCTTTAAATATGAGTGGACTATAGTGGTGTGTAATTGACGGATGGTCTGCTACCCCAAGGAATCTCTGAAAAGCATTTGCCTTTAAGCCTTTGTTTGGAGTGCCCCTGGCTGATCCAGAAGAAAAGGCCTGATCCTGGGGCATTTATTTGTCCACATATCAGTGGCCAGGACAGCTGTGTCTATACAATGGGCCTGGTCTACCATGGACACTTTTCATAGTTCTTAGAAGGGGATATCCCATGATGGGTGTCATGGAAACTAGTACTGGCCTCTGCAATATACTGAGAGGGCACTGGGGTTATAGAGATTAGCATTAATACTCAGCATTAGAAAAAAAACTACAACTTCAATCCAAGAAGATGAGATTCAAAGCAATAAAAAATGTTTTACAATTTATTTGCCCAGTACGGACATTTAGAGAGGCATCTACACATAAACCTGATGGGTTAGCAAACAGAAGCTAGTGCATGTTCCTGTCACTGGACATTTGATGGAGGAAAACAAAAGTTTTTTATGTTTGAATAAATCCATCCCCACTGTTGACTTTCCACCAAAATGCACTGTTTGCAGTTGTTTTCTATTTAATAAGAATTTCTAGCAGTTGACCACTTAAAAATATTCCAAAGTCAAGTTTGGTTTGGGATTCAGCCATTGTCTGTGAAAGGGTTAAAGGTTTTTGGTCAGCTGCAGGCAGGGGAGTGGAGGATGGGGCTCCTCTGTGCTCCCCTTCTGTCCAGAGGTCCTGAGGTCAGGGGTCAGCTGGGGAAAGGCTTTGTGATGTCACAGGCCTGCTTTAGCTGGGTCGGCCTGCTGTTCTTCTGCCCAGCCCACAACCCCTTTCACTGGATCAGCCTCTCTGTTGCCCTGTCAAGCACAGCGCTTTTGTTAAAGAAAGGCCAGTTTGTCATGTGAGTGATTGAGCCTGATCATCCACATAAAAGGAGGCATTTTTAAGGTTATTTCTTTCACCAAGTCCCCAATTTTAACAAATCCAAGAACTGGAAAGATGTCAGAAATCACGTCTTTCTGAACATTGCTTACAACAGTTGATTCCAAATGGTGTGCCACAAAAAATTATGAATGCAGTTGAAATTTACTACATTAGTACACAAAAATGCTTACTTTTTTTTTTTTTTTTTTTTTAAGAAAGATGGCATTTCTAAGTTGGTAAAACTCATCAGTTAATTGCTGGGAAAACCACACAAATCATGTAAAAGGAATAAAAGTGTTGGGAGAAACAGCTGCAAGGTCCAGCTAGGTTTTCTCACACTTTTGTGCCTTCATCTGACAATCAGAAGATCTGATTATATTCCAGCTGGCCATAGAAACTATTTCTTTTGCAAATATGAACACAGGTGTGGCTTTAAATTTTGGCCTGCCCTTTGATATGTATATAAAATCTATTCGCAATAGTTCAGATCATTACAAGTATCTCATTTGGGGGAGGAAAAAAAACCCCACATTTGAATCACCAGGTCTCTTTGGTTGACCAATGGTAAACTGGCTTCGATCCGGCCAGTTTGGGCTAAAATGGAATTGACACTGGGTTGCAGTGCACTTTGACCTCTTTGGAGAGACCTTTCTGTTGTTTGACCTAGACATTGATCTGCAGTCTACAACAGGGGTGACCATATTAGCAGATTGGCCACACCCTCTATCTACAAGAGCAAAACCAGGTGGTCAGCATCGTATTGTTAACGTCCTACCAGACGCTGTGTGTGTTTTCAGGATGTCCACCAGCTTGCCTTGGTGTCAGAAATGGGAGCATGTGGCTAGTAACAGACTTTACAATGAGACAAATGATTGGCGACTAAATAAGTGTATTTATTTTTGTGATATTTTGCCGTTGTACATTAACCTTAAACCAACCCCTTATTGCAAGTTCAGAGGAACAATTCCCAAATCCATTCAAAAAGCAGTCTTTAATTCGCCTCACAGATACAGAATCAAAGTTTTATTTGTTTGATACTGATGAGACGAGAGTTTAAATTGAAGCATTGCTCTTCAATTATTGATGTTCTAAATCCCAGAATCTGAATGTGGAAGTTTTAGTGGGTAAACAGAGCATTGATTTCCTTTAACATGATATTGACTTCCTTCCTGTGAGTGAGGGGGCAGGGAGATGGTTATCACCTTAATAAATGAAGATCATTGATCATATCTTGTAGCCTTCAGTTAAATGCAGATTGGTGGTTGTTTATTTGTGGTGGCTATTAAAACACGTTTCGGAAGTGCCTAAATAAAGAGTGCACTGTTTTTGTAATTTTAAAGTCGATTTAAATGACTAAAATATGTGTAAGAAAAGCTAATTGTTGCATGTGTGTGCAAAAAATAACCACAGCATTATAGTTCAGCATTGTTCGACATTTCTCATGTCTACTTTTGTTTACAGTTTTGTTTTTGTTTTTTATGTGAAGTGAATTGATTACTTTTCATATATAATAATGCATCATTCAGTGTCATTGTTGGACTGATCCATTGATTAGGCCAGCTGGTCAGAAGAGGACCTCATAGCTCATCTGCACAAAAATAAAATCAGTACCTTTCATCTAATCAATTACCATTCATCAAAGTCAGGGCATTGTATGCATAATGTATATTTTACCAAAAGAAATGCATTATATTCATCTGGTACTAAAACAAATTAATTAGTTGAAATTGATTGTTTAATTTTTTTCACAGGTATCTCAGAGTTTGTGTTGCATCCTGTGCCTGTTGTGGTGACTGTGGGCTCTGTGGCACGATTCTCCTGTGCAGTCATCTCAAGCCCACCTGCTACCATAACCTGGGAGCTAAACCAAAGGACACTGCCACTGCAGACAGACAGGTAACTGCAGAAACATAATTATAACTTTATTTAGGCACATTTTTATCAGTTTATTTTTTAGCCTACAGCTCCATCTTCTGTTGGGTTTCACATGAGCGTTCTAGCTTGACCCAGACTGTATGTTTTGTATGTTTTCAGAATAACTGTTTTGCCAAACGGCGTTCTTCAGATTCACAATGTACAACTGGAGGATGCCGGACACTATCAATGTGTGGCAACTAACATCGGTAGTGTGTTGAAGAGTCGAGAGGCCACACTGACAGTCAACCTAGGTAAATTAATTGCACTGACTGCATTTTACGAAGGAATGTTAAGCACTGTCATTCCCTGACTTTTTTTGTTTACATTTTCTTGTGAAGATGCAGGCCCTAAACTACGTCAGAGACCCAGAATCATTGCTGGACCTCAAAATGTGACCGTTTCTCTTCACCAAACGGTGGTGTTGGAGTGTGTGGCCACAGGCAATCCCCGGCCCATCATCTCCTGGAGCCGTGCTGACAGTAAACCCATCGATGTGTACAATGCCAAAGTGTTGGGCAATGGAAACCTGGTTATTACTGATGTCAGTACCAAGCACAGCGGAGTCTACGTTTGCAGGGCCACCACCCCCGGAACCCGCAACCACACCACTGCTGCAGCCAACCTCACAGTATTGGGTAATGATCAGTCTTTGATGATTACGCCACAGATGTCTTCAGATCACATCTTTGGCCTGGTTCTTATATTCAGTATACAGACTCATAACTAAAGGTTTTGCAAATGTTTATACGTCCAAGTAACAAACGTGTTAGGTGCAAGATGCCACACAGTTAGAACTCCATGGCTTAATAAAAGGTAACCATTAGCTCTTCTGTTATGCTGTTGTTTCAGTGCCACCAAACATAGTTGAGAAACCTGAGAGCCAGACCCGTCCGAGGGCAGGCACTGCCCGGTTCATGTGCCAAGCAGAGGGAGTGCCTACACCTCGCATCACCTGGCTGAAGAATGGAGAACAAGTTCACTTAAATGGGAGGATTAAGATGTACAACAGGTAAAGTATAGACGGGAGATTTGGGCTCGCTTAAATTTAATTAAACATTATGAAAGACAAACCTGCTTAAATAAGCTGGCTTCTTTGGCTTTGCTGATTTTTCTTTTTCCTTTTTTCTTTTGTTTCATAGTAAACTGGTGATTACACAGATCATTCCTGAGGATGATGCCATCTATCAGTGTGTGGCAGAGAATGAACAGGGATCTGTGCTATCCTTGGCTCGCCTTATTGTTGTCATGTCTGAGGACCGGCCCAGTGCTCCGAGAAATATCCATGCTGAGACCATCTCAAGCTCTGCTATCTTACTGGCTTGGGAGAGACCTTTGTACAATACGGACAAAGTCATTGCCTACTCTGTCCATTATATGAAGGCTGAAGGTGAGACAGAGAGGAAAAAGATGGTTTATTTGATTGTTCTTATAATTTGGGCCTTAAAAGGCTGACGGGTCTACATCTTTATGCTGCATCACACTCTCACATGATCAACTTTCCTTGGTGAAGGCCATCTGTTGCTGCTGCACAGCGCAGGGGTCAAGGCAACTTCACTTAAATAACAACAGGCTTATTCAGCCCTTTGTCCACTCCCTAGCTCATTCTGCTCGGACTTAAAGGGACGGCGAGCTTTAAAAAAAATCACAGTTTTGCAAACTAAAGTTGTAAGATTGTATTCACTTTAACCATTAAAGTAATAGCTGAGTTCCTCCAATAAATCATGTCTTTTAGATGTTAAACTGGGTTTATTTTATGCTGGCTGGAATCAATTGTATGTTTATCATTTTCATTACACGTTTACACACAAAAAAGAGAATTCAGAAACTTTTCTTTCCAAGCACTGATTGTTTATAGGACGCACACTTAACTACCAAGTTGAACTCGCTTTATTTTTTTTCACTCTTGTGTGGATAATCTTACCCTAATTAATGACTTGCTGTATGATTATTTATTTATTTATTTATTTTTTTTCCAGGTCTAAACAACGAAGAATACCAAGTTGTTATTGGCAACGACACTACCAGTTACATCATCGATGACCTGGAGCCAGCTCGAAACTACAGCTTTTACATTGTAGCTTATATGCCAATGGGAGCCAGTCGAATGTCAGACCAAGTCAGTCAACATACCCTGGAGGATGGTAAGCTTGAAGCGCTTCCAACATTCCTCGCAGTAAATCATTTTGGTAGTTAAGCTAGCTTGTATGCAAAGCATGTTTTGAAAGGAAATTGGCAAGATTGTAGTGTTATGAATCAGATTTTTATTAAGAAAATTTGGTTGATTTGAATAATAAGTAGAAAAATCTCTAGTTTTTAATACATTTTCTATATCCAATTTTTTTCCTCCAGTGCCTCTTCGTACTCCTGAGCTGAGCCTGACCAGCCAGAGCACAACAGACATCCAGGTGAGCTGGCAGCCACTGCCAGCCAAGGTGAGCCGCGGTCGTGTGTCTGCATATAGACTCTCTTATCGCACAGCTGCAGACAGCACCGTCACATCTGTAGAGCTACTGCAGAACAGCACTGAATACCTGCTGGAGGGGCTGCAGCCTGACACCATCTACCTGCTCCGCATGGCCGCAGCCACCCGAGTGGGTTGGTGTGAGCCCTCAGCATGGACATCACACCGTACGCCTAAGACCTCCAGCAACAAAGGTAAACCAGCAGAAGTCTGATAAAGGAAAAAAAACGTACATTTAGCTGCTTTAAAAAAAACAAAAAAAAGTCTCTGCAGGCTCATCACATGATTGTGATTCTAGTTTATTCCTGTTTTCATGCAGTATAAAAATAAATTAAGTTTAAAAAGCAAATTAGTAAATGCTACAGCAAAGTGAAATCAGATGGTGTTTAAACGTGTAACTAGCAGAACCTTTTTTCTTTTGTCGCATTGCTGTTTGGCTGCTCTTTGAAAACCAGGACACTAGAGTTCATGCAGAGTGGCTAGCGTATGACTGGAGTTTGCTGTTTTAGCATTGTCCCACAGTCTTTGTGTTGGTTACTCAGAAACCTTTGCCCTTTGCTGTCAGTGATGCTAGATTGGCCTCAGTCACGGGTCATAAAGAGAGGGCCTCAGGCATCTATGTGGGGGAAAGAATATCCTATTTTCATAGCCTGGTGTGCTGGGGAGGTTGTTTTTTTGTTTTTGTTTTTTTCCACCAGAGCTGAATTTTAGCTTTATATTTACACATTGTTGTAAAACACTAAAACCAAAAGGGAATTCTTGGTTTGACTGCAGCGTCAATCCATTCTTTGGCTGTCCTGTTGTTATTTTTGTTTTCTGTTATGTCAGTAGTCTCATAATTCTCATGAGTGCTCTCTCTGCCGCCTTCTTAGTGCCTTCAGCCCCTATTCTTCAACTTGAAGCTTTAAACTGCACCTCCATTGTGGCACGCTGGCAAAGCTCCCTTGAATCTGTGGCTATTCAGGGCTATCGTCTGTGTTACCATGAGGAAGGACAACCAGAGCAGCCCGACATCCAGCTGCAGGCTCAAACCAATACGTACACGATTGGTGGCCTTGGTGAGTGTGCCTAGAACCCAGGAGTAAATTAAAAAAATGTTTACGATTAGTGAATTTCCTTTATCTGCACCTGTGCTTTGGACAGGAGACGGCAGAGAGTGATGGGCCATTTTTGCATCACTCAAATTTAATTCGATGGGCAGTCGGCTTCTGCATTTGCATTTCCATCCCCTATCCTGATCAATATGTGCTGACCTCTCCTGCCTAACCAGCAGTACTCTCCAGTCAGGCTGGAGTACGAGGCTCCCAGGTTTAGAGGTCAGGTTCCAGATGTCCCTCCCACCACTACTAGCCATCTCGGGCATTGCATAATTATGCTTAGCCATTGTGTTTTGTCCAGGGCCAGACGTGGCATGTAAGACCCTGGCCGCTACCCTTTTTTCAGATGGACACTAGTGCACATGAACAAAGACCAGAGCAAGCCACTGACCTCTAGCCATGGGACAGCACACTTGGATTAGTACCCTACCCCCACCAGTTGTCTCTGATGTCCATTTAAATAATCTACAGATTTAAAAAAAATAAATAAATAAATAAATTATTTATATGAATTAGTCTTTGAGCACAGTTTGATTTCTAAGTCCCAAATAAGCTGAAACAGGAGAAGTTTACATGTTTCTGTTTGGAAATCTATTTGTGTTACTAACCTGTCTAAAAATTCAAAACTCTTCAGTATTATTTAAGTTTAAAAAATCACAAGTGGCTATTAGTCTGATATTTTACAATATCGCTGAACTTCTTTTGTTGCTCCAAGTTTAAAGCTGTAACACAAAAGCGATAGAAAATAACAAAAGAGGCCCACCTCCTATCCCACAGTCCTGCTCCTGGATTCTTTCTGTTCTTGGCCTGACCCGGGGACCCCAGTCAAACCCCCCTCCTGTCCCATGGGCCCACAATCCCAGCAGCTGAACGCTGCCCCTACCCCAGCCCCCACAACAGGCCTGGACATATTGCCTTCACTGGTCAATACCCAAAGGATGACCTTTCACTCCAGAGGCATTACAGATTTTAACGCTCCCTAAAAGCATCCTGATTTAGGTGCTGAGGAAAAATGGTAGTTTCTCAAGTTAAAATATGCAATGTGACAGAATATTTTTAAAAGAAAAGTTCTGACCTTAGAGGTCTTGTTTACTTCAGTTTTTTTTTTTTTTTGTGGCTGTCCTGAATGTCTTATTCAAATATTTTACCTCATCCACCTTTGTTTATTTCTGTGGACATCAGTAATTTGTATTGTATATTGAAGCAAGCTTGTGGTGTCAGAGCTTCATAGTTGTAAAGTCAGTTAAGTGCAGAATCATGTAGTGACAACATTCATGCTGGAGATTTGAGCGCGTCACCTTATTTACATTGGCTTGGGCCTGGTTGAGCTTTCTCATGGTCGTTACACATGACACCACGAGACAAATGAAAGGTTGGGGTGACTCAGGAGGCCAAGTATTGTCCATACATGGGGGATGGCCAGTTAAGACCAGCAGTTACCCTCCTGCAGCTAATTGTCCTTATGTCCCCCTCTCACTCTTTTTTTTAAATAGATTATTAACCACCATGATCTCTCAGCCTTCAGCTTTGCTAGACAATATTTTTTAATTATTAAATGTTTTTATTCTAGCAAAATGTCCATTAAAATGGCTAAAATCTGAATATTATCTTTCCAGATCCACGGAAAAAGTATCACGTCAAGATTCTGGCTGTCAGCAAGGTTGCAGATGGTCATCAGAGAGACCAGACCATCAGTACCCCGGGATGTGTGTGTAAGTATTGGTGTAAATCATCCATTCCCAAAGACTGCTCTTTTGTAGCCAACCCAAACCTTTATGTGAAAATCTTGTCAACACACAAGCCTTAGATGAATGATTTCTTCGTGTTTTCATTCATTCAGTTTGGTCTTCTGATGATGGTCTTGTACAATATAGTGTATTTATAGTAAATGACTTCAGTGCTTTCATGGCTGACACTAAAAATGAAATACAAACTTTGCCTGTAAATTTTTTTTTTTTTTTTTTTTTTTTTTTTTTTAACTTTTTATTTTCATTTTTTAAATTGAAAATGAACAACAAACAAACAGAAACAAACAATAAAAGACGTTTACAGTTATGGGACAAAGTATTATCAACTAGCCAAAGCTTGACTGGTCATTATGACCAAAAAAAAGAAAAAAATTCTCAGGAACACACTCTAGTATCTTTATCTTTCTAACATTGCCTCAACCATCTGAGGACCGAACACAGAAAATACGGGCGTATTATTAATAATAATAATAATAATAATAATAAATAATAATTATAATAGTAACAGTATTGGTAATTACAAAAATTTAAAACAAAACAAAAAAAAAAAAGAAAAAAAGAAAAACATATCGTGTGAACCCCTCCCACCGTCCCCCCACCCCTTTACCCCTGTATGGCTATCAACTTCATCACATTCGTGTATCCAAACAGCCCATATTTACACCCGTCTATACACAAGAATCAGCACAACATTCAAGAACGCTGATCAGAAGGGCCTAACCAAGGATCAATTCAGGGTAAACCCAGAGGAATTTACGTCATCTCTATATTCTGTCAAGTCCAAAGACGGTAATACTGAAAGAAATGGTCCCCAAATTTTTTTAAAGGTTCCGTATTTCCCTTTTACACTATGCGATATCTTCTCAGGTGTACAGTAGGATGCTAACTCATTAATCCAATATCTCAGTGTTGGAGAATTTTCAGATTTCCAATGTGTCAGAATACATTTTTTAACTGCAGTACTTGCAAGTAAAATAAAATATTTCTTGTGGTAATCCACGTTTATAGAATCTGTCACCTAAAATCCATAGTTTTGGGTCCATTTCGACTTGGATCCCAATCACCCTTGAAATTATTTCAGTAGTCCGTCTCCAGAACTCCTCTATTACTGGGCAATTCCACAGCATATGAAGGAGATCACCATCTATCACCTTACATCTCAAACATTTGGGAGAGTAATTAATATCAATTTTATGTAATCTGTAAGGTGTATAATATGTCCTGTGGAATATATTAAATTGCATTTGTCTATGATTTGTGGAAATTAACATGATCTGTGCCTGTTCCATTAGATGGTACCATTCTACCTCTTCATAAACATAGCCCAGATCTGCCTCCCATTTTCTTTTCAGAGCCGTTTTGTTGTAGTCAGGTAATTTTTCATTAATAATAGTGTATATTGAAGATGCTATTCCTTTTATTGACTTCCATGGTTTGGTGCAAAGATGCGTTTCAAAAGGACTTTCTTTGGGAATCTCAGGGAAAGTTCCTTTGGTTTTTTTCTTTGATCCAGTCTCTTATTTGTAGAAATTTAAAAAAATTTTGGTCTGGAAGTTTAAATTTTTCCTTTAGTTGTTGGAAGTCAATAAATGTGTCATTATTGTATAGATCGGCAACAGTTCGAATATTTCTATCCTTCCATCCCCGCAATATGGAGTCGGAAATATGATGGGAGAGATCAGGATTGCCCCATAGGGGTGTCCTTCTAAAAAAAGAAATATTTATTTTTAGAAGTGAGTGGGATTCCTGCCAGGCACGGAAGGTGTTTAATATTATCGAATTATTTGTGAGCTTAGATAAACATTTTTTCGTACCTAGAAATGGGACGTCTTTTAATGATATGGGATTCACCTCATATTGTTCTATTGGAACCCATCGAACCTCACTCCTCTCTGCATATAACCAGATCAAAATTGATCGGTATTGGGAGGCCAGATAATAATTCCTAAAGTTTGGTAGGTTGAGTCCTCCCCTTGAATAAGGGGCCTGTAATGAGGAAAGTTTAACTCTTGGGTTTTTCTTTTGCCTGTAAATTAAAAAAAAAAAAAAGAGTTTCATGTTCTTTCCTCCTTTAGCGGCTAGAGACCAACTTGCAGCAGCTCCTCCACCTCCAAATCAAGTCACTGTTTTGGACGGCAATTCATCTGCAGTGTCCCTGCGCTGGAGTCATCCTCCTTTCCCCTCTGGCAAGGCTGTCAGTTATACAGTCCGCTGTACACCTGTGGGCACTCACAACGTCTTTGCAATACGCTACCTGCAAACGTAAGAACCTCCCAAAGGCATGAGAATTGAAGCCTGCTTTTAGTTTGGTTTGATGAGTACATCCCTTTAATAATTCACATCTTGTATTTCATGTAATTTGTGAGAATGTATTCTGGGCTATTTCCTGCCAAATTGCCATGATGTGGGAATCTTGTTTCTCTGCAGTACGAAGCAAAGTGTGACAGTTCAGAAGTTGGATCCAAACACTCGTTATGAGTTTGTGGTGCGCCTTCATGTGGACCAGATGTCGAGTCCCTGGAGTTCTGTAGTTTACCATCAAACCCTCCCAGCAGGTAACAAACTATCAGTGCAACGTCATTTTACTGTAAATGTGTTTCTTTCTGTTTCTTTCTGATCATTTCATTGCATATTTTTCACCAATGTACTCAGAGTTGTTCTGTGTTCTGTGTGCCTAGCACCAAGCCAACCTCCCGCAGGAGTGCGAGTAACTCTGATTGAGGAAGACACCGCTCTGGTGTCCTGGAGGGAGCCCACTGAGTCCAACGTGGTGATTACACGCTATACCATCCTGTATGCTTCACAAAAAGACTGGATTGCTGGACACTGGCAAAAAGTCCAGAGAGAGGGCAAGTAGTTTACTTTGTTTTTATAATGTGTTAAATACGTTTTTCAGAATAATTCTTTGGGGGATTGAATGATCCAGCCAAGGTTATTGTAGTTAAATCAAACTAAACTAAAACTGAGTGTGAAAAAATGTTTCACACCCAGTTTACCACCTCCTTCTGGTATACTTTACCTCTTAATTGCATATGATGATGTTGTCTTTGCCTCCATACTTAATTAAAACATACAATGAAAAGTCCCAAATTTATGATCTCCTCATTTGTGACTGAAATATTTTGCAAAGCAAAGTTGGACAAATTGGATCTTCTGGTGTTCTAGTTCTGTACCTCTCAGCCATGATCTAATCTCTACTGTGTGATTGTGCTGTCATTTATAGGGAGTCATACGATGGCCTTGCTGGAGAAGCTGGAGCCAGGAAATGTCTACCTTGTAAAAATAGCTGCCTCCAGTGAGGTGGGTGAAGGTCCTTTCTCTGAGATCGTGGAGCTGGCACCGAAGCGAGGAAACGTCCACCGAAGCAAAAATCCCAGACACTCTGACTGGTTTCCAGATAGTACAGGTCAGACATGCTTTTATCTGGCTTTGGTTTCTAAGGCATTGCATTTCTATGTCTGAAATGAAATGGACTGAAAATCCCGTGTGGTAATTGTGTTAGGATTGTGTCTTTAGGTTTAATTTCAGTTCATTTTTATTGAATGGACGTTCCTTTTGTTGACAAAAACTCCTAAAAGAGTGAGATGAATCGCAGAAGCAAAAACAAAAACTGTGGGATGTATCTCACTTCCAAAGAACTTCCAAAATGCACATAATGTTTTATTCAGTAAGACTCGAAACAAGTGACTGATCCCATAAATTCGACAGGAAAGAGTTTACAGAGGTCTGGGCAAAGGTCTGTCCCATACCATCCAGTCCAGTGTATTTTGATATTTAAGGGGGGAATATAAGTGTTTTTCTAATAAATGCCTGGTGGACTTCACTTCAAGTACTGCATGCAGTATTGACGGTGAACCACAAACATGCAGGTTTGTTTAACAGGAGTTTGAATAGAATAATAATAAATGGGTACGGCTGCTTTCCGTCTCTTAGATGTATTTTAAGTTCCATCCATCCATCCATTCGCTTCCGCTTATCCTTTTCAGGGTCGCGGGGGGTGCTGGAGCCTATCCCAGCTGTCATAGGGCGAGAGGCAGGGTACACCCTGGACAGGTCGCCAGTCTGTCGCAGGGCCTGTTAATCCTGTAATATAGCAGATCTTTAATTGTTCTCTATTTATCTTCCAGTATTCTCTGATGGTCTCTACCACATAGACCAGAGGTCTATGACGGGGATCATCGTTGGTGTGAGCATCGCTTTGACCTGTATAATTACATGCGCTTTGATTCTGATCAGTAAGGGGAAACAAAGGTACTGATTATCTGTATTTCAAATGATGGAAAAATACTTTCATATATAATATATGCTTTATTATATTATCATATAATAAAGCATAAGCATTCTTTCTGATATTTATATATTTATTGTCATTTGTTTAACTAATAGAAAATCTTCCAGTCATAAAGTCATTGCTGTAGGAGCTCCTGAAGGTCCACGTTCTGGTTTTCCCAGTGAACGGCATTCGGAGAATATTGAGGCCCTTATACCCATGATGAGTGATCACTTCATAGATGCTAAGGTGAGAAACGGAACAGTAAATAGGGTTCTCGTGATTACATGTCTGTTGAGAAAACACTCTCATGTAGTTTCCATACGTTCTCTCATTTTACAGGGTGGATCTAGTATCATCATAAATGGTACGGGTCCAGTCAGCAGCAAGAAGTGGCTGCTTTTCAACAGAGAAATCAGAAATCCAGCTGACAGCGATGTAAGTGATGTGGCATTGTTTTTGCTTACTCAGCTTTTTCCCCAAATAGATTTTTCTTTTTGAATCTTAATTTAATTTTGTCCTCATCTTCAGATCGAAACCAGAGCCAGCTTGTACGAAGCTGGCAAAACTGTTCTGAGATACGAGGAGCATCTCGGCTCAGCGCCCTTGCCGCCTTCATCACGAGAGATCATCTATGGACCTCTTCGCTCAGAGAGCTCTCACACCAGTGAGGGCAGCCAAGAGACAGGTGACTCTGGACACTACTCCAACGAAGAAAGCAACGAAGAGATGAGCAGCCCGTCGAGCAGCCGAAGCTCTAGGCCTGAATCTTTAGGGCCAGACGACAGCATCGCAGTCTTGGAGCTGAAGCAGTCGTTCAAAGTGGAAAAAGAGGTTGATGCTTCCTTGCTTCGCGGCATCTCAGAGGCTCATGTGGTCTCCAGTACTTGTCAAGCAGCCAGCTGCTAACATCATCAGGCCTGCATCTGCTCTCCCAACAGCCAGAGTCATGCCACTTCTACCTCATCCGCTTCCCGAGTGGAAGCCCTTTAGATATCTCCTGGGAAACGAGGGACCAGGAATCCTGCTGCTGCAAAGGAAGATGTGTGCGTTTGCTTTGGACTTACCTCAGGATTTTGTATGAACATTTGTCCTAACATTTTTATTTCCATTTTTTTAAAACAACTTCCTACCTGTATTTCTGTGTTTGGCATGGTCTGTCCTAAACCAAAACTCACCCACGATGAATGTCAAAAAAGAGAATGTCAGAAATGTACTGCGGTGCATTTTCATTATATTTAACTACTTTCCACTGGAGCGGAGGATGTAGTTGAGCCTTTTTAGACTGATTATCTACCTCAGTGTTCTATTCTTTATATACATTACTACCTCCTTTTGTTTTTAACCACCTATTGTGCAGTATTATCTCTGACTCAGGGGACAAAGTGAAAACACTTCATTGCCACGTCTTGTTACCGTGTTCGAAAGTTATCGCGTAGTTTTTGTTTTCATGGTTGAAAGGGCTTTCGTTACATGCTGTTTGTCTTTGAATCCTGTATGTTGTGAAGATGAAAAGTGAATTCAGTTTTTTTCAAACCTTGTAGAGCTTTATCAAACAGTATTGTTTGGCATTTCCAGTGCACTGAACTTCAAGCTTTAATAATGCCTTAACGTCAAAGGGCTTTGCGTACTTTAGATGATGACATCCAAAGACGGGAAAAGTTATACCCAAAGAGTTTTTGATACTACAGAAGATATTCTAAGGCAGCCAAAAACTTAGTAGATTTACATAAAGGGTGTACTTGCCCAAATTTTGCTTGTGCCAGTGATGTAAATTTCCCTTTAGAACGCTGATTTTCCTCTTTGTAAATTTTATTAATGCTTTATTCTGGTGAAAGCTTTAGCAGGAGTCTCCGGGGCTTGTTTCATTTGCCTTCTAGACCATTGCTGAGTGCAGCGGTGATGCCGATGCTATTATCCAAAGAGTTGTCTGCTTCCTCAGATGGGTACAGCCTTTTTTCTTTTATTCAGTCGATCCTTGGTACGAAAATGTTGATGCCAAGACCAAAGATCCAGCGTCCCAGTGACAGATGAGGTTTATATTTTTCAGAGAATCATCTGTCACCGTTCACAAATATTGCCGTATGGGAAAGACTTCTTTCTCTCTCCACAATGTTTCCTGTCCAGGTGCGACAATGAAGGATTTTGACTATCATAATGGAAACCCTATGTGTGAAGAGCAACATAATCAAATTTTGATACCTTTCTAAAACAAATAATGCTAACCAAAGAATATTGATGTGTATTATTTAGTAATTTTCTTTGGTTTTCATTTACATTATATACATTATTTGCATTTAAATGTGATAATATCTGTGGGTTTGGTTGCTGAAAAGGCATTTTACATAGGGTTTTTCTGTTTTGTTTTGTTTTAAGCTTGAGATGTCAAAAAACAGTGCTTATCACCAAAAAATGTTTTTACCTGAGTAATATGTTTAAATAGTTTAGATGACCCATTTTATAATAATGTCAAGAAAAACTTACTAATTTTAATGTGACATTTTGCAAATTACGGTCAGTTTAAAGTTTCTCTGTGAAATGCTTTAATATGAAAGATTGCGTTGTAAGCCACTGATAATTTTGCAGACTTCATTCGGGTTCAGAGTGTAGATTTTAGGGTGTAGATGTATTTGTTATTATTTAAGTTATGTTTTGTTTTTTGAAATATTTCTGCTTTTAAATACCAAATTACATGTTTGATCCAAAGAGAGCAACACAACAAAGAATATGTGTTAAAATGTTCCAAAAGGCCTTTTTTTGATACTCTCAAGATGATCACACTAGTAGATGATGATGATGATGATGATGATGATGATGATGATAATAAAATTCTTGGAAAAAATAATGTGTTGCACTTGTTTCAGTTTGTCTTTTTTTTTTTTTTTTTTAAAAGCTTATATGAGGTTTGCTAGGACCACTTAGGTTTTCATTTTTGATCTTGTGCCTCTACAAAAGTAGAGGTTTTAGCAGTATTCAGGTATGTATGAACAATGACAAAGTGCAAAGTAATCAACAATGAACTTTAAGAAAAAACTGCTGCTGCCTATCAATTTAGAAAGGGTTATAGGGCCATTATCAAACAATTTATAAGTCCATAATTATTCAGTGAGGAAAATTATTCACAACTGGAAAATGTTCAAGATGGTTGGCAGTCTTCCCAGTAGTGCAATGTTCTAACAAATTTACCTCAAAGTCAGACTGTGCAATCCTCTGAGAAACTGCAAAAAGACACAAGAGCAGACTCTGCAGGACTTAGCATGTTAAATGTTAAAGTTCATGAAAAATACTGAACGTGTGGCTTGTTATGAAGAGTTGCAAGGAAAAGGCTTCATCTCTTTAAAAGAAGAACATGGCAACGTAACTTGTAAAGTTTCATCTGAACAAAATGCAAGACTTCATCAATATTCTTTGCACAAGACCATAGTCGGGGTGTCTGGCTATGTTTGGAGAAAATCAAACACAGCATATCAGTGCAAACACCTCATGCCAACTGTCAAGCGTAATTGTGGAGGGATGCCCATGTCACCTAAGAATCACTTGGTTCCCCATGGACTCCGTTGTATACCGAAGGGAGGTTATCTCTCTGACAGCATGACTTCATGAAAAACAATCTTGTATAATTTACAGAAAATACTAAAGAAGCAAAGGCACTCTGCGTTAGCTTTATCTGTAGTAAATTAGTTTTAGAGTGCATTAGACTGTGAGATGTATTAAGTTCAGGATACTACTACTACTAATAGAAATACTAAAACACAACAGTACAAACACTTGAAACAGTCACACAGGCACCCATTTCTTAGTAAACATTTCCATCCAATGCCACCAAATTCTAGCTGTGTTGACAAATTTGACCAAATGTACAAAGATTTAAGTTAAATGTGTTTCTGGAAATTGTTTATTTATACTTTTTAATACACAGAAATTAGTTTTGGAATTCTATCAATCTATTTATTTATTTACATTTTTGTTACATATTTTCTTCCACAGTTTAGTTAGGATGCTTGGGAAAACCTCCGATCTCTTGAAGGATAACTGCAGTTTCAAGTCTCGTCTTTAGGTGGCGGTAAAGACACCAAACTGCTGGATGTCAGGCAACAAAAAGAAGCAGAAGAAGAGGGAACGGTCTTGTTTTTGTCAGCTGCCACACGCAGCACTCCTGATGCGAAAATGCGCATCGAAAAGTGTTATTTTTGCTCGGGACCAGTGTACCCCGGACATGGGGTGATGTTTGTACGGAACGACTGTAAGGTATGGCGCAGGTTTTTGCCCGAACAATGCTGTTAATTTTAACCGAAGCTCCTGTTTTGACTGATAGTGGTGGCTCGTTAGTGTTCGGCTAATACTAGCATGCTAACATAACGTGCTGGATTCATTCACGTGGGTCCAAAGCAGGGAGTTAGGGCTGGAAAACGGTAAATAACAGTCGTAAATCGTATTTGCGACGGAAAAGAGAAGAAATAGACAGTAAAGTTCTTTTTAAAACACATTACTTTATTTCACAAACCTAATGGACATGAAGTTGTTGTGTGAGTCTGGACGTGTAAATCGGAGGGCCTCGGCTTTTCCTGATGGAGTGAGTGCGCCCTCTTATGCTTCAGTGTGAGACCAGGAGCTTAGAATTGTAGGCTGTAAACAAATATTAATACAAACACTTGATGGTCCTCAATCCTGACTTTTGTGCCACGGTAATGGTATTTATAAACATCTTAGTTTGTAGGGAAAATATGCTATAGGTCATTAAACTCGCTTGTGTTTAGTTTACGTATGTCTCTTGTCTTCCGGTTATTTGTGAATATATACTCAGTAGTACAGTTACAGCAATGTTTCATAACTTTGTTCTTAAAGATAAAAATGTATAATGTAGTTCTTCTTCAGTGTATCTGATTTCGTACACAGAGAAATCCGGAAGTCAAAAAGACTGTTTAGATAAAGGATTTAATAATGTACAATAAATGTAGGTTTAAGTGCTAATAACAAGCAGTAAACGTTTTGAAAATGTATTTTTAAGTCGTAAAGTATCAACTATATCCCCTATATATATGTATGTATGTTTGTATATGTAAATTCATAATTTTCCTGTTATTTTTGGAGGTCGTCCTAAACCATTTCTCCAATTTCAGCTATTGATTTTGCCAGTGCACTTCCAATCTTGAAATTTCAATCATTAATTTTTCAGCAAATGTAATATCGTTACTGCTGATAATGTCTCACTTTCTATCATTAACTCATGTGCTTGTTTATATCCACACATTTTCTTATTGGGTGATCCCTAAATTGTTTTTCTCTCTTTAATAAAACAGACATTCAGATTCTGCAAATCAAAATGCCACAAGAACTTCAAGAAGAAGCGCAACCCAAGAAAAACAAGATGGACCAAAGCATTCAGAAAGGCATCAGGAAAGGAGCTGACAGTGGTAAGCTGTTCATCAATGAGGACCACCTCGTCGTTCATTTGTTTGACTAAACCTTAACCAACACACTTGCTGTCTTTCAGGATAACTCTTTGGAGTTTGAGAAACGCAGAAATATTCCTGTCAAATATAACAGGGAGCTTTGGGATAAGACAGGTAATGTATATATTTATTTATTAGAAGCTTTTTGGGCGAAAACGTTCACATTAATTGTATGTATACCATTAAATACCAACATTAGGAATCTCAGAGCACTTAAAAAAATGTAAGGTTAAGAGTTTCAAATACAGAACCCAGCTCGGGGGCCCAGTTAGGGGAAAGAAAAGGAATAACATGTAAGTACGTAGAGAGGCAACAGAAGGGAAACCACAAACTGTGAGACAGACTAGGAACAAAGGTAATGGTAGCATACAAACACACGAATGAAAGATGCATGAAAATAGATAATATAGTTGGCAGCAATTATTCAGGATCATAGGATCTAATCTTACTTTTAAGCTTTATCAACAACAAAAGTTTGAAGTTTAATCTCAGAGGAAGAGGGGCATCTACCTGCAAAACCCAACCCTGGCAGAAGAAGAGCCTGATAGCTGAAGCCTGTGTACAGTTTTTATTGGATTATTATAATCCTCTAAGGTCTTTAAGGTATCATCGAGCTTTGTGAGTAGAAAGGCTTTAAATTGTATATAGGTATATATATATATATATTTTTTACATTTTATCTAGCAGAAATGTGATCTGTCTCATTAGTTGTTCCTTCTCTGACTGCAGCATCTTTGATCAGCTGAAAGCTTTCAGGGAGGTGTTAGGACAACCAGTAACAAATCCATGGGCTAGTTTTTCAAGTATCACTCTATAATAAGATGTTCTGATTGTCACATACATGAAAGAACACACTCATATAAACCTCTGGTTATTGTCTCATTCTAAGCAATGTGTTTATGTTCTGATAACTTTTGCAGTGGAAGCAATGAAGAAAGTGAACGAAATAAAACATAAACGACAGGCAAGATTTATCATGAACAGGTGAGCATTTATTTTTTTATACTTTAATAGACTTTGTTCAGATTTTTGAATATTGAATATTAAATGTGATACTTTTAAAATCTCTGCAAATTAGGGAAATATGTTTAACGGTTGGGATAAAAGCACTTGCCTTGCCTAAACCATTTCTGTTCTGTAGATTAAAGAAGGGCAAAGAGTTGGAGAAAGAAGAGGCCATCAGCGAAGTCAAGAAAAACATTCACCTCATCAAAGCACCACATGCAGGTAAAGACTCATGAAGTTATCCATATGACTGTGCATATAGTGAATTTGGTGACAGTGATTTTAGTACAAGTGTCTTACAGCCAAGTGTGACTTTATCAGACAAAACAGGGTAAGGGTCAATGGTGCAGCACTCTTTAGGTATAAAAGAGATGATGAACCAATGTCTGCACATAAAATAGAAATAAGATTACTATTCTTGCTTTTCCTTTCTTCAGAATGGAGGTTCTTCAAGTAGAATCATTGTAAATGCAGTTACTGATCATACATATTTGTTGGTTACTTTTCCATTTAATAAAGATAATTTCAGCATGGTTTGCACTATCTGTTACAGGAAAAGCCAAACAGTTGGAAGACAAAATGGTGCAGAAGTTGCAAGAAGATGTGGATATGCGGGAGGAGGATGAATAATCTTCTGTTGCCTTTTTTTTTTTACGTTTTTTTTTTCTCCTAAAACTTTATTGTATATTTGTTTGGAAATTTAAGTTTGCAAATAGCAGTTGTTGTGCTGAGTAAAGCATTTGGCTTTAAATTGCTGTGAAAGATTTGAAGGTATTGACTTCATAAAGGCCTTAGTGCAAAGCAGCAGCCATTAACTGCAGTTTTCCCAGTTGCTCTGTTTTGGTTTTCACTGTGTGGTATTTGGAGCAGTGAAGAAATGGATTTAACCCTGTTGCAAAGTCTAATGTATTACAGTTGTTCTGAAAATATTAAGATTGCCGATATATTAAAAACCATCTTTTCTGGAATTTCTCCTGCTCTTTATTTTGTGAGATGATCATAATACCAGTGTGTGAGTGTGTGTTTGAATGGGTGGATGACTGGATATGTAAAGTGCTTTGGGGTCCTTAGGGACTAGTAAAGCGCTATATAAATACAGGCCATTTACCATTTACCAAATAATACATGAATGAATATTAAAGTTGCTGCCAATAATAGATTCGATTTTGGAAGACTAATAGACCATAAACCGTGTTACTTTTTTCAGCAGGTTATTTGGCATGAGCATCATAAGAGATTAGCTGCCCTTGTATATATTGTACAATGTAAACATTTAATCCTTATCTGCAGTAACTGTTATACAGCAGGAAAAAAACTATAGGCCTGTGCCAGTCTTTCAATCACAACTTGTCTGTACAGAGAAATTGTGAGGGTCAGTTATTATTATACTGTTAAAATGGTGGCTGTGCCTAATAAACATGTTGGAAGTTTCAAATAATGAGGTCAGAGTACATATAAGTCCTACTTTTGGCTCTTTATGATGCCAGGAAGAGCAGATATCCTTCACATGGTCATTTTGAGCATGTAGCTCTTCACATCTTTAAAACAAATGCAATTATTCATAGGTGGATTCAACAAGCTGCTGGAAACATTGCTCAGATTTTGGGCTGCATTGACAAAATTGGCATCACATAGTGGCTGCATATCCATTATGTGATCCACCACGCCCCAAATGTGTTTGATTGGATTGAGATGTCCTAAGTGGGGTCATTTGAACTCATTGTCATGTTCAAGAAACCAGTCTGAGATTATTTGAGCTTTGTGACATAGTTCACTATCTTGTTTAAAGTAGCCTTAAGAAGATGGGTGCACTGGGAGTACACTGTAGTAAAGGGATGGACATGGCCAGCAACAGCAGTGAAGTAGGCTGTGGTATTTAACCCTTGTATGGTGTTCGGGTCTGTGAGACCCGTGTTCAGTTTTCTTCAAAAGAAAAATTAAACAATTAATTATTTTTTCACGTGTAAATGTGTTGTGTCTTTCCACTCACTCCACTTGATTATAACTGATTTATTTATAACATTTTATATAAAAGAAAAACGAGAAGCACATTAATTCATAAATGTGATCTAACAAAGGTAAAGGGAAAAAATTAACCATGTTTGCTGTTCATATGTCTTGTAATTGGGATGAAGTAAACATCTGTTGAGTAATTTAACATAAAATTGTTTGATAGTGTTAATTTGGAAAGCCAAAACTCTAGCGGGTCCACCAGACCCATGAACACTGGCTGAGTAACAAAAATACGAACACCACACAAGGGTTAAATGATGCTCAGTTTGTACTAAGTGGCCCAAAGTGTGCAGAGAAAATATCGTTCTCAACTTTTCAAAACCACCAGCCTGAACTGTTGACACAAGGCAGGATGGCTCCATGCTTCCATGCGGACTATGGCAGATTCTGGCCCTATCATCTGAATATTGCATCAGAAGTCAAGACCAAGTACATTTTTCCAGTCATCTGTTGTCCATTTTTTGTGATCCGTTGCATAATTTCCTTTGGGGTTAATAAACTATTATGTTTCTTATTTAACAGGTGTACCTGAACAAAGTGACGGGTTAAAAAAATCCATATACAATGCAAAATCAAATTTCAACAACGCTATCATATTTTTTACGCGTGAATTAGTCTGAAGAAAAACAACTTTGTTATTAGCGCCTACAGATTCTATGATCGCTATCGTCCCGCTCATCTGCGTCTCTAGCATCGATTCACCGGCCTGTTGCTACACAGGCTGCATGACAGGCTGCTGCTGTCCTCGCCCGCTGCTTTGACAGTGCTACCTTTTATCTTCCCGAAGAGGAGCTTATTCGGCCATAACTACAGTTTTGCGAACAGAGCGGGAATACAGCACAACCATGTCCGAGGAAGTTGAAGAAACGAGAATTTCGGAGGAACAGCAGGTAAACTGTAACCACTAAATGGAAAATTACATCAAATTAACACCAGTTAGCCAGTGCTGCTTGGTTAGCTGGCGGCTAGCACCAAGCTAGTTAGCCAGCTGCTAACCTTGACTGAGAGCCTTAGCGATGCTGTCGCTGAATTGGCTAATATTCTGTTAGCGTTTGTTGGTAGAGTAAAATTGTGCTATTTTGGGTCTGGCAAACAGGTTTCTTCACTGTACATGCAAAATTGTACAGTAGCTCATCATGCTAACAGTAACTTTAATGCTAGTGCAAACAGCAGTTTACCTCATGGCGGCGCCGGTATCTAATCAAACAAAGTAATCTGTGACCATAGTATGTGCTGCTGTCAGTATACAACATATTGAAGTTTCGTTATTGTCACGTTGATGCATACGGCTGGAAAACCGAATTGCAAGTCGAAAGTTTTACTATCCTTACACATTGCACTCTGTCAACAGGAAATGGAGGACAAGGTAATCAGCCCAGAAAAATCAGAGGAGGCCAAACTGAAGGCCAGATATCCCAACCTTGGAGGCAAGCCAGGGGGATCTGAATTTCTCAGGAAAAGACTCCAGAAGGGGGTGAGTTTTCTCACCTAACTTTGGCTAGCTACTACAATTAAAAGATGTCAGCCTTATAGAGATCTCACTCTGTTTATTCTTGTTTACAGCAAAAGTATTTTGATTCTGGGGACTACAACATGGCCAAGGCAAAAATGAAGAATAAACAGTTGCCATCCGCCCCAACGGAGAAGACTGAGATCACAGGGGGACACATCCCAACACCTCAGGACCTACCTCAAAGAAAAACTTCCATCGTGGCCAGTAAACTGGCTGGTTGATGGTTTTATGTTTACTGTTTTGCTACTATTCCCATGTCCATTTAATATCTACTTCGCACACTGTTTACATTTTGTTTATTTTTCTCATTTTGTTTGTATTCTGTAAGAACAAGTCATGTAACAAGCCAAATACTTGAAGAATTGGCAACTGTGAGGCACTGGGGCATCAGTGAGACAAATTCAGCTAAGGGAAAGTGTTTCTCAGGCTCTTAAAGACTCAATACATTGATATTTCCTGAACAGTCATCGCACTTATATATTTAAATGTTATGGCTATCTTATGTTGACAAATTATTTCGCTTTTAAGAATATATGCCTCCAAAGTAAATGCTTGAAAGCTTGTGAAAAGGTTCCGTTTTCCTCTTTGTTCCTGCTCATTAGGCTAGAAACAGAACTATGAACAGAAAATTGATTTTACAGCAATTTGAGGGATCCCATGCTCTTATGGAGGCATTTCAATGGTGAAAAGTCAATAATCCTCAATTTGTGTTTTTTCTTTCTACTCTGTTTACGTCCCTCGCTTTCTCTGTCATGCTACTTGATTCCATGCTTTTGAAGTGCTCAAGACTAGCTTTGTATCCAGTTGTGTTTAAGTCTAATTAGTAACATTGGTTTGCATTGACTTGCTGCTGGTCTCAATCTCATCCTGACCTCTAAAATGGCCTTAAAATGAATGAATGGTTTCTCTTGAGCAATATTTGCTCCCTCTGTTAGAATATTAGTTGTGAATCTTGCCTGAAATGTCCTTCACTGTCTGATTGGGATTTATGATTTTATGGAAACAAACTCCCCTGTCATGTCTGGAGTGTGCATGTGCATTTACTGTGCAGTCGCACTGTGCCATTTGTTTTGTAAATAAAAATAGTTTTGCATAATAGCTTAGACTTTTTCAGTGGAATTTGTCCTTGCATGATTTTTTTTTTTATGCTTCAATTTTACTAAGAAGCAAAACTACAGAAGAACTGCTTGAAATGTTTCTATTGCATTGATATATTTATAAAAAAAGATTTTACTTTTTATATTGTGTTTTTATATTGAATATTTTTTAGTTAGTATACAGATACATTCTGAGGTGTGCAAGTAAATTACCCGATGCCACTGAGCTGGAACCTGTTTATATTACAATGCCCAAAACCATTGGATGAGAGCATGAATAGAGTGGTGAAATGTACCTGTACTCTCAAGTATTTCAATGGTATGCCCATTTCTACATTTGCTCCATAATATTTTGTATGCAAATAATATGCATGTTAATGAATCAATACCGATGATCCAATGATGTACACTCACTTGCCACTTTGCTAAGAAGACCAGTTCAACTGCCAATAAGCCAGTTTGTTTGAGATTCAGCAGAACCACAGAAACTCAGTCCAATTAGGCATGTGGACATGATCAAGACAACCTGCTGAAGTTCAAACCAACTGTCAGAATGGGGGGAAAGGTGAATGTGGCATGGTTGTTTGAGGCAGACAGGCTGGTCTCTATCTTTATTTCAGAAACTGCTAATCTATTGGGATTTTTCTGTGAGCATGTAGGATTCTGTGTAGTGGGTACTTTAACTTTTTGCACTAACACTTAAACAGGACTTTGACTTCAGGTAAAGACTATAATCAAATGGAACCGGCCCATGAAGCATCTCAATCTGGCTATCCTTAAAGTGAAACAACCTCAGCCTCTCAACAACCTACAGACAAACGGAGGCATGGTGGCAATAGTTTGACTTAAATGACTAACAAAAGTCCATATTGCTATTTCATTCAATTTCAGCCAGGTGCTCCACTCATGTTCAGACAAACCTATGATGAAAGAATATTCATTCTAATAATAATATTTCTACTGCATTGACGCAATCTTATGTCATTGTTGGGTTTTGAAAAACTCACTCAAATGTAGGGCTGCTCAATTAATCGAATTTTAATCACGATTACGATCTGGGCTTTCAACGATCATTAAAAATGACTGAGCCGATTATTAGCCCCTCCCTCATTTATCCGCGACACCTTAAAGGCCGGTCCGTGAAAATATTGTCGGGCATAAACTGGTCCGTGGCGCAAAAAAGGGTGGAGACCGCTGATTAAGAGGACCCGAGGGAAGCTCGGAAAGCTAAGCAGAAGTTATTTGGAGAGTGACTGCCGTTGGTTGAAAAGAGTTAAAAAAAAAAAAAAAAAAAAACTTCAGTGGTGTTGCACACTATTTTATATTATTTTTTTTAAAGTCATTGTTAACCCTTTAAAGCCGGTCAGAGCAGCACGCTCCGTTTTGCGTAACTATTTTTAAATCCCTGTAGAATCCGAACCGTGTAAGCTAGCGCAATAATTTGTTTTGCATATGAAACCGGAGGAGTTGTACTTACATCTGATGCCATCAGCTTGTCCTAGGTCACGGTTTCGTTCCACATATAGCTTTGCAAAAATTGCATAAAAAGCGCTTGCAGCAACAAAAACATAATATTCCAGAAACACGCTTTGCCGTTCCTATCAGCTGTTCATAACACTTCCCACAGTAAAATGATGCACATGCTGTTTTCTTTGCAAATTTGCATCATAGGATTGTTTTTTGTTTTTCCTGCAGTATATAAAAATTGCTGTATCTCCAAAATAAAACTATGAAGACACTCAAAATAAATTTCCTGTGGTGGGAAACTATTTTTTTGCAACTTTATTGTATTTAAAGTTTTGAGGGATAAACCTCTTAAATTTCTCCAAGTAGAAACATATGTAAACAAAACAAAAGCGATTTTCAATTTTTTTTGTAGTTTATTGCACTTTTTTGCAATTTATGTAATTACTATGGACTTAATGCATACATATTATTAAAATATGGGCTATAACAGTTGTATTGATGTATAGCAACTTGAAATGCTCCCACAAATGGCACTACAGCATGTAAAAAAAATAATATAAGCTCTGGTGGACTTGGTTCTATGGTAGGTCTTAAAGGGTTAAATAAATATCGTCAAATAATCGTGATCTCAATTTCAGTGAAAATAATCGTGATTATCATTTTTGCCATAATCGAGCAGCCCTACTCAAATGTGTTTTGACTAACAACATTTCCTATATTTTAACGTAATTTAATAATGTGATGTTCTCTTCATATCTAAGAAGCAGACTGATATGAAGTAAGTGAAAGGTCACATTATGCACAGCACATCTTACTCGGGCACAGAAAAAAACCGTCTAAATACATTTTCCACTGCCCTGCAAAAACAGTTCGTTAATACAAGAAGATGTGATCTTCTGGGCAGTGCCCCGTGATGCTCCCTGTGGACAAGTAATGATTTCGAAACAGTAATATTTTCCACTATAATTAGTAGTTCCGCGGTTACAGTGTGGCGTTGTCCTCGCGGGCTGAGGCTGGCCGCTGGGAGGCACGCAAGACGCACGAGAGCAAACCGTGCCTGAGCACGCGCATGTGTTGAATCCCACTCTCCGCTAGGCGCTCGGAGTCCCAGAGAGCGGAGGAGGAGAGGAGAAAAGTTAATGGCATTCTACTCTGGGAGTCAGTAAAAATGCTCGGCGCCTCTCTTCGCGGTAGGAAAACGTTTGAGCAGGCTCACTGAGGACGTTAAAGAGATGGCAGCCGCTGAACTTTACTCCAAGGTAGGTTTGAATTTGACTATCAGGTATCCAGCTTCACCCAGCTGAGTTAGTTAACTTTTAACTAACTCAGCTGGGTCAAGTATGGCGTTTTTCTCATAGGAGTGTCTGCTTAAATGAAGAGTTTACTAAATGAAGAGTTTAAGAACTCTTCATTTAGTAAAGGTCTTTAAATCAGACCTTTAGACTGTGTCAGCGCTGATGATATGAGTGAATGCTTCATAATTGCTATTCTTCAATTTTCCTGTCACTGATGTTTATGCTGTAGTTTTTTGTACGGTTTCTGTAAGTGAATGGTTGGTTGAATGGCTCTGACCCGTTTCCCCTCAGTATGCCCGTGTATGGCTCCCAGATGCAGCAGAAGTGTGGAAATCAGCAGAGCTTACCAAAGACTACACTCCTGGCGACCAGACGCTCTCTCTGCAGCTGGAGGATGGCACGGTGAGACAATTAAATACCAACTACTGTACATACGGGACACACAAGAGTTTCACATAGAGGCACTGAAATGGACATTGATCTTCTGTCTGAGAGCCATGCGCACATTTCTCTGCAGGAATGCTGGCAACAGAGCCTCATAAATTTCTATGTGCCCTGAAGGATTATTTGAGACAGCTGAGTTGTTTGATGAGCGCACAAAAATCCTTAAAAAACACTTAAAGAAGTCAACAAATTCATTTGCTGCCTTCAAAATAGGTGGAAAATAGGAAAAATTATGTGGTGAAAGAGTTATCCTCAGCTATGCTGCTGCCTGCAGCTATGATGTCGAGTTTGGGCATGCACAGCAGGTATGAAAATGAGGCCAAAGCTTTATCGTGAGTGAACATGAACAGGGGGAGCACAGTGGCTGCTTTTTAGCTTCATCATTAGGCACACCTGGTGATGCCATTCCCTAAAAGTGGAAGCAACTTACTCTCTTCTCTTCTTCGTGTTTTGCTACCTTTTTGTGTCTTTCTAGAAAGTGGAGCACAAAATAGACCCACGTACCAACAACCTGCCACCACTAAGAAACCCAGATATCCTGGTGGGGGAGAATGACCTCACAGCTCTCAGCTATCTCCATGAGCCAGCAGTGCTACACAACCTCAAAGTGCGCTTTATCGACTCCAGGTTGATTTACACATACTGTGGTAATGAGCGACATTTCCTTTGACTCGCACTATCACTGTCACTGTAGACTTTGGAGCTCTGCTCACTGTACACTCTGACATAATCTGCACTACGTTATGCTGATGTATGTGCTGCAGGTCGCTTTTAAAGGAACACAGCACCATATAATACAGGATACTTCAAATAAGTGAATTAAGTGAAAGCTAATGGATACTTGATTTTACCACCTTGTAGCTGGCGGTTGGTTCCCAGTGGACATTCCTGTGCTCCTGTTGCCTACAATAATGTGAAAAACAACGTTTATTTTGACTGTAGGCAGCCTGGGCCACACATTGGCTCTAGAATATTTTGGTATACTGAGAAGTTCATCGTGAACTCTGACTCCAAGATGACCAGATCCTGTGTGTGCAAACAAGCCCAAATCATCACCCCTCCACCACCATGGTTCAAAGTTGATTACAGGTGTTTGTGCTGCTCTGTTTGTTTTTTATATGGTGCTATGGTGGTCATACTTGTGGATGATCAGTTAACTACAGGTCATTTGATTAGCTGAACCTGCTTTTTACCCTGTTAATGCCTATACCATCAGTAAGAGCATATTTAGATTTTTACAGGACTGCATTGAGTTCTGTGAATATTTTGTTTTCTGCATGAGTTTAGGTAAGCCTCTAATATATTTACCACCCTGTCATATAGTTCCAGATCCATAGTTAGTTGGATAAAACCACATTTCTTTTGAAGTATTGCCTCTCAACACCAACAACACCTGTGGATTTTCATATAACAAATTTTCAAACAATCAAGATGGGATCGAAGTGCAATTTTTCAGCTTTAATCAAAGGGGCGTTTTTCAGAGCTAATTGTTAATTGTAAAACTAACAGTCATTTTAACAATAGAGATTGTTTTTGATTTCTGGTTGAAAATCCTGGTGCTTGTTTGTGGATCTTTCTAGATTTGGTTTTGTCTTCAGTAAATAAAAGCATCCTCTTTTTGGGTTGAGATCAGGTGTCTGACTGGAGACACTGAATTGAAGACATTGACAAGAATATGCCTTACAAAACTCTTGAGGTACTTTTGCCATATGCTTTGGGTCATTATCCATTTACAATATTAAACTCTGTCTGATCAGTTTTGGTGCATTTGGCTGAATCTGAGCAGAGAGTACAGCCCTGCACACTTCACCCTGTTACTGCTATCAGCAGTCACATCATCAGTAAACACTAGTGGCCCAGTTCCACTGGCAGCCATGCATGGCCACACCATAACATTATTTTTAGTTTTTTCCCCCAGCCTAAAGAGTTCCTCTCTTACTTGCACTGACATCTCTCTGAGCCTCATATTTAAAATTACAGTGAAAAGCTATAATATGCAAATTCAACGTTGAATTCACTTCAGATAATATGTCGTCTCAATTTGTCTTGAAACACTGATGGTACAGGCCTCACCTAGCCCTGCTTGAAAATAAAAGTTGATAAAATTTCTAAAACAGTTATTGCCATTTTATTTTTTAACTCCTTGAAATAAAGCTGGAAGCTTATGCTTCAGTCAGATCTTGATTGTTTTAAGTCCCTGGTGGTGGTATACAGAGACAAAATTACAAATATAGCTATTGTGCAACAAATTATGGATGACGAATGTCGTCCCTTTCTAGGGTCTCTGGTTGCCAGAGTCACTGTCTGTGTGTGGATGTGATGAGCAAGGTGTGGCTCTAACTGTGAAACAACATACTCATTGAAAAAAGACGTGCCAGTCAGAAGTCATTGTGAGCATATCCTGGATTATTTTCTCCCAGACTCTTTCACAAGTCTTTTTTCGTCCATAATGGTATGACGAGGCTGAAAACAAAAGGCAACAGAGCTTTTGTAACTGTGGCCCCCAGACTGTGGAACTCTCTCCCTTTGAGCTTGAGATCTGTGGACTCAGTGGTCTCTTCTAAAATCTCATCTTTTTAAACTTGCTTTTGGTTGATTTTTTTTGTTTTGTTTTTATGTTTTAGCTTCTCTGTGAAGCACTTTGTGATTTTTATCTTGAAAGGTGCTATATAAATAAAATTTTACTTACTTTACTTACCCTCTGGTGGCTGTCAGAAACAATGCAAGTTTAAGTAATACATACACATATGTGTATATACACATACTATATATATGTACAGACTTCTTTCTAGTGGAGGGCTTATCATCATTTGTCGTACCCAAGCTGTCCCCCCCCCCCCCCCAAAAAACAACTATTTTATCAGCTTTATCGGATTAAGAGACGGATGTTCATTCATGTTTGTTAATTTCTGTCATATTTATGTATTTCTAGATACAAAGAAAGTGAAATTGTTTTGGTTCCACTGTAAATGCTTTTGATATATTTTCATTTACCAAATTTGAGTAATATGTTTAACAATCTGATAACCAGTCTGCTTTTGCAGCTTGTTTGCCGTGGTAGAGTTTAAATACATGGGAAGAAGTAGTTTTAGACAATTCATGATGTTGTAATTTAGAGTGAACATTTTTCTTGTGGTTGATTTTTAGGAATTGTCCTGGTTGCCATCAATCCGTATGAGAGACTGCCCATCTATGACGCTGCCATCATTAATGCCTACAGCGGACAAAACATGGGGGATATGGATCCCCACATCTTTGCAGTTGCAGAGGAGGCATACAAACAGATGGCCAGGTGTTGACATTTCAAAGTACATATCATGTTAAACTTTAAAGCAAGTAAATTCTTTTGTATTTCCTCTTACTAATGTTCAGTCTGTATGACACTTTCATCCAGGGATGAAAGAAATCAGTCCATTATAGTAAGTGGTGAGTCTGGGGCTGGCAAAACCGTCTCTGCCAAGTATGCAATGCGTTACTTTGCAACAGTCAGCTCCTCTGGAGAGGCCAATGTGGAGGAGCGAGTTCTTGCATCCAGTCCCATCATGGAGGTAAAGGACTTAGGACAAAAATAGAAGATATTAAAAGTTACTGAACATCTGTACGTATATTGATGTTATTTATGTTATACACTAAATTTGTACATGTGTCATTGTTTTCAGTTTTGTGTCCAATTTTGTTGTTGTTTTTAAAAACGTATTTACCCTTTCATTTCATTTAATTGCAACTGTAGTGTAAATCATGATGCAACTTTCTCTGCCTGTGGTCTATATGTCTCTGCAACAATTAATTTAGAAATACCCTTTCACTGTTGGGATCAACACTCCTGTCACAGTAGAAATAACACAGCGTTGCGTGGGTTGAATCTGATCTACCCTGATGCCTACGTGGCTTTTGATTATGCCACTAAGCACTAACAGATTGTTTGAGCATGACAACTGCAGCAAGACAAATAAATTAAAAATAGATTAGGATCCAGAACAGCAGACTGGGACCTTTACAGAAAACCCTGCAACTATCACTTCTGAGTGCCAAACACATGCCTGATCATCTACATCAGAATTCCCTGTCCATGGTCAGAGCTTCATCTTATTTTAACTTGTTGAACTGAAACTTTTTATATTTTATGTAGGCCCTTGGAAATGCCAAGACAACAAGGAACGACAACAGCAGCCGCTTTGGAAAATACATTGAGATTGGGTTTGACACAAAGTATTGCATAACTGGGGCTAACATGAGAACCTACTTACTGGAAAAGTCTCGAGTTGTGTTTCAGGTAAATTTCATTTCTTTGGATTTTACTTGAATATTTAATATTTTTATATGAAGCATTTCTCCTCCAAAGTGAGCTATTTTAAAGCACTGTAATGTTTGTGTAACAGTGTTTAATGCGCAGTGTAGTAACAATGAACCATAAACAACCCACTGTTTGATTTGTCTGGGAGAACACCAGCTATTTTTAAGGCAACATTTAGTTTGAATTTCTGCCTAATTTTACTAAGTTTTCTTTGTGGTACATTTTTGTGGTAACTATGTTACATCTGTATTCACAACTTTAGGCCCACAGTGAAAGGAACTACCATATATTCTACCAGCTATGTGCCTCTTCACATTTACCAGAGTTCAAAGCCTTCAGGTTAGGTGTGCAATTCTCTAAAATATAAATTTCCTTTAGGCATTTAAAAAAAATAAAATAAAACATTTTGCAATTACAGTTGTCTGTATTAATACAGTATTTTCTTTCACTAATGAGGTAAGGTTGCGCAGATGACTTCCACTGCACTAACCAGGGTCAGAGCCCAGTCATAGATGGAGTGGATGATGCCAAAGAGATGTGCAATACCCGTAGGTCTTTCTCACTGTTAGGTGAGTGTTTGCTGTGTTTTAGTAAGGTTTACATGTGCATGTAGAGCAGATCGTTTGATGATTGTGTTATAGAGTTTTGTTTGACACATAAGCCCAAAGTGGGAAGGATGCAACATTTAATTCACATTATTTTCATTTTCAAAACTTTCAGTGACTCGTGAGATCCAACGAGTCTGGCCATTTTCTTGCTGAAAGAACAATTCCCTTTGGGGGAAAAATGTTTCTTTGTAAAGATGATAATTTAGAATAACTTCGTATTGAGTTGGAGTTACTTTTGCTTTAAGGCAGTGGCATCAAACATGTTGCCCAGGGCCTAGAACTGGCAGGCCAGTAGGTCTAATTCAGCCTCTGGATAACATGATATCTTCAATTTTGATGGAGTGATCTGAACACTGTGAAAGAATGATATTAAATTGTGCAGAAAGTATTTTTGGATGGCCACAAGTTGTTTGCTTCATACACAGTAAAATAGTTACACAAACTGTACTCTCTGTGCTTTGCAGGTCCAGTGTGAATAATGTGAAACATTACAGAAATGAACTTCATGTGGTTCCTTAAATGCAAACATTGTAGAACATGCATGCACTTCTTCACATTAAGTAAACATGTTTTCTGTCCAGCCCAGTTGAGATTAAATTGGGCTATATGCTGGCAATTAACTAAAGCCCCCCTCTTATAGAAACATGGGATCCCCTCACTATAGGGGTCAAGGGTTCATTTGTCATTCATCTGTACAGTCTTGGTTTTGGACTCAGTGACATTAAAAATCCTCATTTATTGTCTTGATTGTAGGAATTGGGGAAAGTGATCAAATGGAAATTTACCAAATTCTGTCAGCTATTCTTCATCTTAGCAATGTGGAGGTAAAAGACCAGTCAGCAGACAGATGCAGCATAAAGGTAAACATTATTTTTCACAGGACACAACATACAATTTTTAAAAAATATATAATTGTATGAATGTTGCTTTGAGGATGTGTAGGTCTTTATCAGATCAATGTTATTCATGTATTTCCAGCAGGATGATGTCCACCTGATGGTTTTCTGTGACCTGATGGGAGTGCCTTGCGAAGAAATGGCCCACTGGTTATGCCACAGGAAGCTCAAGACAACCACGGAAACCTTTGTTAAGCCTGTTCCCAAAATTAATGCGATCTATGGCCGAGATGCCCTAGCCAAACACATTTATGCCAGACTCTTCAGCTGGATTGTGGACAGTATCAACAGTGCCTTAAAATCCACAGTGAAGCAGCACTCATTCATTGGTGTGCTCGACATTTACGGGTCTGTTTTTGAACACTAGCTTTCTCTGTTTATACTCTGCAGTTCACCAGATATGTTTGTTTTTAATTTAACTTTGTATTTTTCCTCAGGTTTGAAACTTTTGACATCAACAGCTTCGAACAGTTCTGCATCAACTATGCCAATGAAAAGCTTCAACAACAGTTCAACCTGGTATGTGTCTTTTTCTCTTCAAATTGTTTTTACATATTTATTTATTTTGAACAATAATGACAGATCTTATTATCTTATAATGTTTTGTTTTTTTTGTCAAAACATACAGTACCTGTAAATCATTTTCAGCTTCCATTCTTTCCAGCATGTCTTCAAACTGGAACAAGAGGAGTACATGAAAGAGGAAATCCCTTGGACACTGATTGACTTCTATGACAATCAGCCTTGTATTAATCTCATCGAAGCCAAACTGGGCGTCCTGGACCTTCTGGATGAGGAGTGTAAGGTAAAATGCTGTTTTTGTTTATTTTCTTCCCACCAGAAGTGTGTCCAGCTGCTTTTCAGACTCTCCGCCACACTGTGCTTGGAGGTTATGAGTAATGCCGTGACTAACTGATGTGTCAGCTCTTCCTCTTTCCACAGATGCCCAAAGGATCTGACGAAACATGGGCACAGAAGCTGTACAACACCCTCCTGAAGCAGAATGCTCACTTTGAAAAACCAAGGTTGTCAAATAGAGCTTTCATCATCCACCACTTTGCTGACAAGGTGAAAAGGAATTGTATGGCTTACGCTAATGTGCCCTTGCTTCAGCTTGAAGGGTTCAGGATCTCTTTCTGTTGTGTGTTCGTGGGTTTTCTCCAGGTGTCTCAAATGAACTTTAACTGAATTGCTTGTGTGTGCAAATGTGTGTACTTGTGACTTCATTGGTTACTGACTACTCTGTGGTATAAACCCATGCTTTTTCCCAGTGTGTGCTGGGATTAGCTCCAGCTCTCCATATCCTGAACAGAACAAGCAGTGTGGAAACAGACGGATGTGTGACTCATTTACTAAGCAAAACTAAAAACAGTGAAGTTGTACCTGCCTGCAAAGTCAAAATCCATACCTTTCCCACAAATGTTTGATTCATATGATTCTGTTTATTGAAGCCATACCACTCAGTCTGCTTCAGGCTTTGGGTGAATATGATCTTTGCTCTTTTAGTGAGAGAACACAGTCTGACCTGGTCCTTTGTGCCTAGGTGGAGTATCAGTGTGTGGGCTTCCTGGAGAAAAATAAGGACACAGTCAATGAAGAACAGATTAATGTGCTGAAAAAGAGCAAGGTGAATTTATAAACTTTCTGTTGTTTATTATATTCTCACTTCTGCTAATATTCAGGGGGTGTTTTTGTTTTTTTGTGTAAAAGTATTCAGAAGGTTTAAATTTCAGCATCACTTAGCCAAGATCAAATGTCGTATGTTTGTGGGCACACACCCTTGAATTGTTCAGGCATAACTATTGAAGGAAGTACACACTTGTCCGCATTGAAAATGCTGCCATCTGCTGTTCACTGATTACTTCTGTTGTTTCAGTTTGATCTGCTGCTGAAGCTATTTGAGGATGATGAGAAGGCAGCAAATTCTTCTAACAAACTTACAAGCAGCATTGGAAGGGCTGGATCAGCTAAGAAGGATACTAAGAAGACTGTTGGACTGCAGGTGAGAAAATGACTCACAGGTAACTCTTTGACTGTTCCCCCCCCCCCCCCCCCCCCCTTTTTTTTTTCAGTCTATATTTTGGTAGAACATTAACGAGCAAACAGGAAATTAGGGTTAAAGTGAGGGAGGCATGAAGAATATGGTCTGGGGTGGAACCCAGGCTTCTCTGGCCTTCTCAGCATAAAGGTTGGATGTACAGCCAGTTGAGTGGCAACTACCCCAAGGAACTTTGACATTTCCACTCATACAACTCTCATACTATAGACGGCCATGACATTGGACAGAATTGCAGGGTTTTAGCTGGTCTTTCTTGTAACTGTGTGCTAATGAATTCTGTAAAGTTATACAGTGTCTCATTATGTAAGCATAACCATTGTAAAGATGAATTTATCACAGTGTTAGTTAAACCTGTAATAACCAGCTTGTGCAGAACAGACAGAGAAGCCGATATGCTTTGATTTAACTGTTGATTTGTACTCCATGTTCACTAAAGTCCTCATATTTAAGGTTTATTTTGCCCTTCTTTATAACTGTTAAATTATAAAGAAGCGTTGTGAATGTGATGTTTGATAGTTCTGAAGTCCCTGTTCTCAAAGCCTGGAGAGCATGCATGATTGTGGACATTGTATCAGCTGTTCAGGTTCAAGTCGGTTTAGGATCCTTGTAGAGAAACTGCATGATGGGGGAGAATTAAAACTAATGTGGAAATTTATAGTAACTGACCATGTTAATTATTGTATTTTTCTATTCTCTTAGGAAGAATTCATTCTTGTCTTTTTATTCAGTTTCGACAGTCCCTGCATTTGCTGATGGAAACACTGAATGCTACAACTCCTCACTACGTGCGCTGCATCAAACCAAATGACCATAAAGCTCCGTTCACGTGAGGCAGATTTTGTTTTTTGTTGTTGTTTTTTTTTGTTTCCCACTTTTTCTTCATACAGCTATGTTCGACAAGAACAGATTAAAGGTTGTGCGCTTATGTTATTTTAAATAAAGATTGGACCCTGTGAGGGCTGTACAACAGCTTCGAGCATGTGGCATCCTCGAAACTATCCGGATCTCAGCAGCAGGCTTCCCATCAAGGTAGCATATCAGAAAGCACTTCTGATACAGAGCAAACAGCCACGAGAAGCTGTTAAAAAAATGTTTGCAATAGATAATCCTATATAAATTATAGATATAATTTATGATCTGATTATTGCAGGTGGACCTATCAGGAATTTTTTAGCCGCTATCGGGTTCTCATGAAGCAAAAGGACTTGCTTCCTGATAGAAAACAGGCCTGCAAAAATCTCCTGGAAAAACTTATAAAGGTATGGGTGTGTTTTATAAAATCAGCTTTCACAGGCTCACTTTAATGTGATGTAATACATATTAGACTGTGTGTTTGTTTTTTTTGTTTTTTTTTTATTTTGTTTTAGGACCAGGGGAAATACCAGTTTGGCAAAAACAAGATCTTCTTCAGAGCTGGCCAGGTGGCTTTCTTGGAGAAGCTGCGCTCGGACAAATTGCGTATGGCTTGTGTCTCCATCCAGAAGACTATTCGCTGCTGGCTGGCACGCAAAAAGTACCTGAGGATGAGGGAGTCTGCCATTACTATTCAGAAACATGTACGGGGTCACCAGGCACGCTGGTAAGTGAGGATGCCAAACAAGAGCAGAAGTTTGATTTTAGAAACTTTATGGATATTTTAGATGTATTTCTGAAATGCTTTTTTCTGTCAGTTATGCCAAGTTTCTGCTGCAAACCAGAGCAGCTATTATCATTCAGCGCAATGTGCGAATGTGGTCGAAAAGGAAACTCTACCAGCAGCAGCGTTCTGCAGCTATCACTGTTCAGTGCTTCTGGAGGGCTCACATGGCTAGAAAGCAGTACCATAAGGTAACATCATGTTGATCTTTAGACGTTTACTATATCCTACCTATTTTTTTCTTCTGTATTCATTGAGAGATTTGAATGCTAATCAATAAACAAAAAAATAAACAATATAAGTTGACCATATACCGACAAACTAAATATGGGAAAAAGAGCATCTTTGCCTAATAATGTGGGATATGTTACAAATGAGACGTATTTAGCATCTGAATACATTATATTTAAAGGCAGTCTTCCCAACCCCTTCACTAAGTCAATGCAGTGAGCATAAAAATAAGCTAAAGTTTAATTCTTATGCATTATGTCTTTTTATTCTTATGTATTCTTCTGTTTTTTTCCTGGGTAAGATTTAAAATGATTATTTTAATAGCTGTTTTTGCTGGTAATCATCACTGTAGCCATCAAGTGGTATATGTTTTGAGCTTTAAGTTTCTTGTGAGAACACAGACAGTTATTAGAAGTTTCCTGATTTTAGTTGTAGCTGAACTTCCTTTTAATTGTGGTATTTTTCATTGAATTCAGTGCGGCTTGTGACCTTGTGATGATGAGCTGTTTTCCGCCTTGGGTTTTAGCCCCCGGAAACCCAAGCCTGCCCTCACTTCCATTCAGTGAAAGCCAGATTATTTTTTTTAATGCTTCTGCCTTACAGCAGTGACTTTTGAAAACCTCTCATTACGAGAAAGAAAAACACAGTGCAGACCCACATAAAGGAGGATGTCTGCTCGCTCTATTTCTATATGATTCTCAAGTTAAAATCTGTAATTAATGATGTTTGAAACTGAAATGGTCTGGGATTATTCGTGTAAGACAGAGATGCACTTCTAACAGACTTAATTTTTTTAAATATATGATAAGCACTATGTACAAGTAACTGTATTTTTTTTTTAAGTGAAAGTCTTTTACTTCACTTTTAAATACGACGTTATGAACTTGCTTTTGCCCTTCTTTGTTTTCACAGTTGATGTATGAGAAAAAGGCAATAGTCATTCAGAAGTGGGTGAAAGGCTGGCTGGCCAGACAGCATTACAAGCGCATCCTGGCAGCCATTATCCTGCTGCAGAGTTGTGTGCGTCGCATGAGGGCAAAGAGGGAACTAAAGAAGCTGAAAGTAGAAGCACGCTCTGTGGAGCACTTCAAGAAGCTCAATATTGGCATGGAGAACAAGATTTTGCAGTTGCAGCACAAGATAAATGAGCAGGTGGGTATTGTGTGAGTATGGAGGTCTAGATTTGTACGAGGTACGTATTTGATTACTCTGTCACAAGAAAAAAAGTTCGTTGGGAGTTGTCATATCACATGAACAGCATGTGTTTGTACCCCCCCTCCCGCAGCAAAAGGAAAACAGAGAACTCAGTGAGAAGCTGAGTGTTACGGAGAAAGCTCAGACTATGGAGATAGAGAGACAGAGCAGTGAGATAGAAAACCTGCGTAGATCAGAGCAAGAGACCAGAGCTAAAGCAGAGAGGCTACCCTCACTGCTGGAGCAGCTCTCCTTCCTCCAGCACGAACTGGAAAACACCCGCAGAGAGAAGGAAGACCTAGAAGAGCAGACAAAGGTCTACAAGGAGCAGACAGAGCAGGTAAGCCGTTATTCCAGTCTTCGAGATTTGCCTCAAACCTTGACCTGACTTCCTTTCATACCTGTTAATTATAAGAAAAGGTGACATCGTAGATTAATGACACAATGTCACATGCAATTGAGATAATATTGTATTCCATAACACCTCAGACTATAGAGAATAACAAGTTGCCTTACTGTAAATGTTGAATAAAGAGTGTTATATGACATATATTTGGTGGCAAGAGGACCTTAAAAATGTGTCATTTTCCAAAGAATGAACAGAAATAATATCTGATGATTATGTCCACTCTCACAATCAGGTGGTAGATGAACTTAACACGAAGAACAACTTGTTGAAAAATGACGTAGATGAACTGAACAAGCAAATCGTTGAACAAGTGCAACAGCTGACAGGTACTAAACGGTTACCGTCAGGCCTTTACTAGTCATCAATAATTCCTGACATTTAGAAAAAAAATATGCATAAAGAAAACTGTTTTGACCCAGAGATTCAAACCAACGCTGAGAACACCAAACAGCTGGAGGAGGACTTGACTGAGGAACGTTCTCGATACCAAAGTCTGCTGAGCGAATACCTGCATCTGGAGGAGCGGCACAGAGACCTGAAGGAACAGATGGATCTCAACACTGTGAGGAACTATACTTAGTATTCAAACACACATTAGGAATTTCAAGCATAACTTACAAACCATGACCAGTTTTTACATGGTCACAATGACTTACAGAGCATACCAAAACCAGCTATAAGTACTAGACAAAGACTAAGTGCTGCAAACATAGGAATGCTTGTCATGTTTATTCCCTGTATGACATGTTGTCTTTTTCATTTTCACCTAGACTTCAAGCAAATCTAGTCTGAAGAGGACAGACTCCAACTACAGCAGTAACTCATCAGAGTTTAGTCAGAGCTTAGGCTCTACTGAGGGTGAAGACAGCTCTGTACAAACAGAGGTATGAAATACTCGCCTGTCTGTCAGCTTTGAGGTGGCTGTGAAGCATTTTGTGGGATGTACTACGAGGAATTTTACAGGTAACACGTTTTTATGAGGCACTTCAGAAGACGGTTCTGGGTAGAGTTCGCATGTTATCTATGTGGGTTTCCTCTAGGCACTGGATGCTCCTTCCTCAGATCATCTGTGGGAAGATTTCTTTCTGGCATTGTCTGTGTTATAATCCTATTAGTGCAGCATTCTTAGTTAGATTCTAAAGAGATCAACCAGGGCTTGCTGTGTTTTGTTAGGATGAGACCCAGACTGCAGTGGACCTGCCAGTCCTCTTGAAGCTTCAGAGGAGAGTGAAAGAGCTGGAGCAGGAGAAACAGTCACTATGGCAGCAGCTGGATAAACGAGAGGAAGACCAGCAAGAAAAAGCAAAAGTATGAATGCAATTTTTCTCTCTCCAAAAATGTAAAATTGCAAAATATACATAGCTGCTTTTTTTTTCTTAAAGGGTTTTGGTGATTTTATTTATTATTATTATTTATTGATATTTTTCTAAATAAAAGGTGGTCGAGGAACAGAGAACAAGTGGAAGAGCAGAACTGGACTTGGAAACATTGAAGGTGTGATGCTCTGTGGTTCAGTTTCAGCATACCAGAAATAAAGTGCCCACAAATAGTTTTAACATATTACCACAGTCTATAATAACCTTTCTTTGTACTGAAATACTGAAAGATGATTATAAACAAAATATATTTATTGATTCTTTTTGTTTTTTTTGTCTTTCTTGTTTCTAAATGTCTCGATGCAGCGACAAGAACTGGAGTCTGAGAACAAGAAATTGAAGCAGGATCTAAATGAGCTGCGAAAGTCTCTGACTAATGAGAACAGTGATTTAGTGCCCCCTGCCCCTGGTTCTCTGCCCTACAAAGTCCTGCTGGAGCAACTCAATTCTTCCACAGAGGAGCTGGAGATGAGGAAAGAGGAGGTGCTGCTCCTGCGGTCGCATTTGGTGCGCCAAGAGGCTCTTAAACACAAGGTGAAAAATTGAATGATACTGTTGTTATTCCCATTAAAAGAAATGGAAATACATTCATTTAAAAACACTGTATTTTCATTAAAATGTGTAATGTGGGGATAGGTTAATTGGATAATCCAAATTGTCACTAGGTGTGAATGTGAGTGTGAATGGTTGTCTGTCCCTGTGTGTTGGCCCTGCGACAGACTGGCGAACTGTCCAGGGTGTACCCTGCCTCTCGCCCTATGACAGCTGGGATAGGCTCCAGCGCCCCCCGCGACCCTGAAAAGGATAAGCGGAAGCGAATGGATGGATGGATGGATGTATAATGAACAGTAATTAGAGGGATATAATATTGATCTGACCTGCAGGACTCTGCACTGGGAGAAGGTGTGAAATTGGATCTCAGTGAAATCCCCTCATATCAAGATGTTCACAAGTAAGACCTCCTGGTTTCTGCTGAAATATTAATGTTCCTGAAAAATTTGAATGCAATGAATTCATGTTGTGATGCTCCAATTGCTCAGATCCACTGACATCCACACACTGAATGAAGATGGAGAGCTGTGGCTGGCTTATGAAGGCTTGAAAGAGACAAATAGGTAATGAAGTAATAATAGTCAGGACTTATTAAAGCAAGTTCATGTTCAAGGCCATTGAAAGCTGTCCCTCCATCCTGCAGGCTTCTGGAGTACCAGATGCACGAGCAGGAACGGGTTCACAATGAGAGGTACATGAAGCTGGTAGAGGAGATGAACAAGCTGAAGGATGAAAAGGAGCAGCAGCAGCAGATGTTGGCTCAGAGCCTCCTTTTGCCTGAAGATGCCCGAATTGAAGCAAGCTTGAAGCTTGAGATTACACGGCTGACCAGAGAGAACCTGGTGGGTTTATCCAACATCTATCACTCTGCCTTAAAGTAAAGTGGTAGTAATAATAATATTAGTAATACTTTTAGTTTCACAGTTTCAGTAACAAACACCTCTCTGCCATGTATTAGCCTTAAAATAATAATGTAATCATTTAATTTTTATGTAATTTTAGGAACTTCTGGAACAGCAAGAGAAACAAGACAAAACCATTAGAAAGCTGAAAAAACAACTTAAGCTTTACATGAAAAAGGTTGAAGATTTTGAAGGTAACCACAAAGAACTGAGTTTGTACATAGTTACACTTATTTTTAAGAGCATGTTAGCAATAATCCTGTCATTGCTCATGTTATTGCTGTGTTTAGTGAGCACTGAGCAAGAGACCAGACGCTCAGTGGTGAGTCCTCCTGGCAGAGCAGTGAACATCACCCGCAAGGAGAAGGAGTACCAGGGCATGTTGGAGTACAAGCAGGGTGACGAGAGCCGGTTGCTTAAGAATCTGGTCATAGGTGGGACAAACATATGTTCAAGGAAATAATAAAATGTGGTTGATGTTTTTTGTAATGAAATGGTTCAATCTGCTAAGATCTGAAGCCTCGCGGCGTTGCTGTCAGCTTCACTCCAGGCCTTCCTGCCTACATCATCTTCATGTGCGTACGATATGCAGACATTGTGAATGACGATCAGAGAGTTAGCACTCTGCTAAATTCAACCATCAGCAGCATCAAAGGGGTCATCAAGGTGCAGCATATAACTTAAACCTGCATTATTAAAGTAAGTGACGCTTTTAGTTTGATTTAATTTTTATAATCTTTCTGCAGAGGAGAGGAAATGACTTTGAAGTGGTGTCTTTCTGGCTGGCTAACACCTGCCGGTTAATGCACTGTCTGAAGCAGTACAGTGGTGATGAGGTAAGCTTGAAAGTTTGCCAGTATACCAGTGTTATTTATGTAGCTGTACATAGAACTTAATTAATCCTACATATCTGTACGACTTTTGTGGACTTCAGGTGTTTATGGTGCACAACACGGCTAAGCAGAATGAGCACTGCTTGACCAATTTTGAACTATCAGAGTACCAGCAGGTCTTTGGCGATCTGGCCATTCAGATTTACCGTCAACTCATCAAATGTATGGAGGACATCCTGCAGCACCTCATAGGTGAGGAGACGTAATCTAATGATACTTAACAAGTAACAACATATGTTATTAAGTCTGTCATCTACAATTTGTGTCTTATGTGTAGTTTCGAGCATGCTAGAGAACGAGACAATCCAGGGTGTTTTAGGGTCCAAACCAACAGGCCTGAGGAAGAGGAGCACCAGTTTCTCAGAAGAGGGGGCTGTTACAATGGAGGTCCTCCTGCAGCGTCTTGGCCTCTTCCACACCACCATGAGTCAGCATGGGATGGACTCAGACCTCATTAAACAGGTGGTCAAGCAGCAGTTTTACATCATCTGTGCGGTCACACTCAACCACCTGCTGCTGCGGAAGGACATGTGCTCCTGGGGTAAAGGCCTGCAGATCAGGTACAGCCAAACACACACTGGGCATGAAAAACAAAAAGAGATGGTAAAGAGAGCGAAGATAAAAAATAAAAAATAAAAATGATAGTCTATTATTTATATCAGGCAAGATTTCTGCTTTATCATCAATCAGCATTCAAAAGTCAAGACATAAAATAAACGGCTGCTTGTCGTATTTGAATTACAGGTATGAATTTCAAACACAAGACCTCAGTCCCATCTTACTGAGTTATGTTACATTAGCCTTATATGTTTAGACCTTGATTTTAATCTGAAGTTTCCCCCTTTTGACACAGACTGATCACGTACTGCATATAATTTACCTGGCTGTCCAGGTAAAGAAGATGCTATTATTTTATAGCTGCATCATTACATGAAATATAAATATTCCAGATATAATACAAAGGAGGTTTTTAAACACATTTCACCACTTCTTAAGCAAACACATTTGGAAAAAAGTTCATATGGTTTAACAAGTTCAAATGCACAATGGTAACTCAGGAGAGATGGTTAAGATGGGGTCTGAGGGGAGCCAGGTTCACCCAAACTAATGTCAAGGTCACTGATGGCACACTGAATGAGATCTAGCTGGGAGAACGACGGGAGAGAAATCTAGGGGCTTTATTTCAAAGAGCAAAATGTAAGGTAATACCATTTGAGACAACTTTTTGATTTGAGTTGGGCATTCACCAGAGAGAAAACATGAAGAGGGCATCAACTGATCCTAACATAAGACTATATTAATTGACCTTTACCCTTGAATATGAGGTTAACAAATAGCACTGCCAAAACCATAAAGGTGGCAGAGTTTTCAGGTAATATAATACATATCTGTTTTTTTATATTTGTTTTAATTTCTGTGGTTGGATAGAAGAATGATGGAAGAACTTACCTGGGCAGTATGGAGCTTAATCTGTATTGTTTCTCTGGGTTCAGGTACAATGTATGGCAGCTGGAGGAGTGGCTGGCTGAGAGAGAGCTGACAGACTGTGGTGCAAAAGAAACTCTGGAGCCTCTCATACAGGCTGCACAGCTTCTACAGATCAAGAAAAAGACTGAAGCAGATGCCCAAGCCATCTGCAACATGTGCACTGGCCTCACCACAGCACAGGTTGACCATCAGTTAAGACTCAGCTTTGTTAATCTGTAGACAGTTTATCCTGCTTGTGCTCTGATTGCCTTTTGTTTTTTGTTGTTTATTGTTGACAGATTGTCAAAGTATTGACCTTGTACACACCGGTGATTGAGTTTGAAGAGAGAGTGTCACCTTCATTCATCACAACGATTAAAGTGAGTAAAGCCTCTTTTACTATTATGTTAATGTTTAATATGTTTGTAACTTTTCTTTATCTGGCTTTGTTTGTTTGCTTTGCATTTTAGAACCTTTTGAAAGACAGAGCTGAGTCATCCACTTTGATGATGGATGCCAAGAAAATCTTCACCGTCACCCTCCCGTTCACACCTTCCTCTGTTGCTCTGGACACCGTCCAGATCCCGAGTAGCCTCAATCTGGGCTTCCTTACTCGCATCTAGACCTGTAACTTCTGATACTTGCATATAAAAATATCTTCACAGTTGGCTTTTATTGGACTCCAGAAACCAAGGAGAGGCCGTGTACATGTTATCTGTTTGCTTTTAGTATGAAGCATAAATGCTCTTGGAACAGTGAATATAAAATATAGGTCTCTTAATGGTTGCAAATCTTGTGTTGCTGACTGTATTGTAAACACACTGGTTCATTCTTGCGTTCATGGGTCGGAAGTTTCACAAATTCACTTGCTTATATGGTATTTATGATTACATGAATTCATAAAAGTGGAGTTCATATTTTTTAATTTAGTAAGAAATTTGGGAGCACTCCAGTATTTCTTTATATTTTTATAACTGCTGATGTAATGTTATTCTATTTATGCACATCATGGCAAGGGGAAGGAAGAGAGACTTCAAGTACATATATGTATATGTATTTAACTGATGTTGTCGGTCACATTAAAGGCTGGCTGATCAGTAACATGATGATGTTAAAATGCTGCACAGTGTTTAACTACCTTGTGAGGTATGTCAAGCTTGGTGTTCTGTTGAATTTTCAGAACAATCAAGAGTATTTTAGTTATGGTCAATATTTCTCTTGACACTGTAATGCATCCACTTCTCTTTGTAATAAGGTATACAGCTGTGTCTAACTGTAGACATCCTCCATTAAAGGAACTGGGAGTAAAATTTAATTAAATGTGCTGGCCCAACATTGCCTTTGTAGCTGCACATTGCTGTGCAGCTAAATAGCATGCTATCTCCTGTTCACAAGTGCTGTGAATTTGCAAAAGTTTAACAGATGAAATGACCTAAAAATTTATGAATGATTAACCTGCTGCCCACTGGGGATGTGTTAATGTGCTTCCTTGCCTTTCTGGTTCAGTCTTTTGTGAGTCTTGGGTCGGATTGACTTAAATGTGATGAGTTGGTTTTTAAAGAAGTTAAGTGTTTGTGTGCTTACATCTGCTCATATATGGTGAGGTGGCCGACGTCAGCATCCTGTTTCTTTAGGAGTGAGAATCCTTGTTCAAAAACGAGCACACCCACTCTGGCAAGCCGCTGTCACAAGACGGGAGGGCGGAGTCATCCAAAGTCCGGAGCAGGTGAGCGACAAGGCACCGAGAAAATGAGGAGACAAACCCGGAAGATGACTGATCGTTTTTTCAGAATGAATGCAAAAGCTTTTTCAACCGCTGCAGTCCCCGGCCTTCACGTGTGATCAGTTAAAGCTATGACTACATGAGACTTTTCAGATGGTTTATTGATAATTTACTTCTAAGTAGTGACAAAAACTGTGTTGACAATAACTGAGATCTCTTAGAATTAAATGTCAATATAATTCAAACAATCTATGAAAATATTGTCAATGTTTAATTGTTGTATTTCAATGCTTTTATATATTTGTTACAGACTGAATGCAGTGGTATTGAGACAACAGACAGTAAACAAAATTATACATGGATTTGAATCTATTTTGGATCAACTTAACCAGAGAGGATTTAGAGAAGTTTTAATAGTTTACAGCATCTAGGTGTCCAGGGAAAGAGCTTCAAGTAAAATGTAAAAATTGATCTGTACAGCAGAATTGCTTTTCACCCTTTTAATCTTTTGATTCTTTCAAAATGGACAGTAACAGGCTACCAACAATAAAAAAGTAAATTTATAATAAGTACAATTTAATTGCTTTGAATGATACAAAACAGTGCAGACGAATAAATTAACACAAATAGATGACGTAACGTCTGTAATGATGCAGAGTGTATTTCAAAAAACGCCTTAGGGTGACTCTTATTTTGAAAAAGATCATCGGGAGTTTGTAATCTAACTTGACAGGTTATTCCGGAATATTTGTGAGGGGCGGGGAGGAAATGTGTTGGTAACCTGGAAAGCGGTGAAACAGCAAGTGATAAACACACGGACAAAAAAAGTTACTAAAATAATGCACAAACATGGCTGTGCTGGAACTGTACACCAAGGTAAGAGGGAAAACAAGCCTAATCTTTTAAAATACACGTAAGATCATGTTTCCATACAGTCTAGAGGTTGCAAGTTTACAGACGCATATGGAAACTTTGTCAGCGCTCTGAAAGGTTGTAAAGCAAACAGATCCACAGGAATTTAAAGGCGAAACACTTAGCTACATCTTTTTATAGTATAATATTATGAGGTAGCATATATGATGGAGTATTGGTTCCTATTGGGTGGATTTTCTCTTGCATGTATTGGTTTTAGTCACTTGTACAGTAAGCCATGGCATTAATAACTGAAATAATTATTTGTCACTTTTTTAATCATTTTAGTACAACAGAGTGTGGATATCAGATGAAGAACATGTGTGGAAATCGGCAGAGATTGTAAAAGATTTCCATTCAGGAGATAAAGTTCTTGAATTGCTTCTGGAGGATGGCTCTGTAAGTAAAATGGAAAGTGACTAATAATACCCTCAATATATGACTGTATTACATTTATAATGGTGAGAAGCACCAGCTGACCTGATTCTCCTACATCACCTATCACTGGACAGGAGTACTGCTACACTGTTGACCCGTCTAAACCACAACTCCCTCCTCTCCGAAACCCAGACATCTTGGTGGGAGAGAATGACCTGACAGCTCTGAGTTACTTGCATGAACCTGCAGTCCTGCACAATCTCAAAGTGCGATTTGTGGAGTCCAGAATCATCTATACCTACTGTGGTACAACTGCAAGAAGCCTTAAACTGACAAATGGGTGATAAATTAAAGGAAAACCTCTCACACTTGACCCTTACAATGAGGTGGTCCTGTGGCTCTGTAATGCATTTTTACTGTAAATTCATACGACGTTGCTCCAAGTGATCACAAACAGGATACTGATGCAGCTGATGCAGTCACGATGAATCACTGAATAACATGATAAGTATACAAATAATGACTCACATATTATGGCTTTAAGAGTCATCAGAGATTTTTGGCCAACATAGTGAACCAACACCTTACTAAAACACTTTATGCTGTTGTTGTGTTTTTTCGTTTTTGTCACCCATTTGTGTAACTGAGTACTGAGGTGTTAGCAGGTTAAGTTTCTTGCTCAGTCTGTGTTGTTCCCTCATTTCAGGTATTATATTGGTGGCTCTAAATCCCTATAAGCAGCTTCCTATCTATGGAGATGCAATCATTCATGCCTACTCAGGACAGAACATGGGAGACATGGACCCTCATATATTTGCAGTGGCAGAGGAGGCTTACAAACAGATGGCAAGGTAAATAAAAGTTGAGATTGCCTCATTTAAGTTTTATAGTAGTTTTACATCAGCGAGAACTGATGGCTGTATGCAGATTGGAGGCAGTGAGCATGAGTCTGCAGATTTAAAAGGACTCTACTAACATATGCATGGGGCAAACTTTCTTGGTCAGCACCAAGAAAGTGTTAAAACATCTAAATAACTTGTACTTATGTACAGTTGTTTGAACTGATGCTCTTGGAATCTGCAGATCACTGAGTTCATTGGAGTCTCCCACTGTTCTGAGTATTAGTCAGTCCAATAAGTGCTGTCAGGCAAATCCTTTTTATGCTGGAAAAGGGAAACTGACAGTTGTAGGCAATCATGATCACTAATGAGAAGTTAATAGACCTTGGCCTTGTTAAGATAATAAACAATGTACAGCCTTCAGCCCCACTTATTAGATTTGAGTGAGTGTATGTATATCTATTTGACCCTGTGGGGGTTAGAGAAAAGCCAAACTCACTTCAAAATGCGCCTAATTATTGTTGGGGTTTTTTTGTTTGTTTTTTAAACTCATTAAACATAATCATTCCACCCTGGAAAAAGAAAAGTCCAAAGAAATAATTAAAGGCCCCAAATTGCCATGACATCACCTGACCACAACTGTATGGTTGTGTGCTATGCGTGCATGCGTTTATGTCCTGGTGATCATTAAAATGAAATCTAGTCAATAACTGCCCAAGTAAGTCCCAAGTAATGCTTCAAGACACAGTGGTGCGTACTTTGTTTATATCCCCCTTTTCTTTCTCAGAAACCACAAGAACCAGTCTATCATAGTCAGCGGTGAATCTGGAGCTGGTAAAACGGTGTCTGCTCGATACGCTATGAGGTACTTTGCTGTTGTGAGCAAATCTGCAAATAAGACACGAGTTGAAGACAAAGTCCTGGCATCCAATCCAATAACAGAGGTACGATCTCGAGACTACACAAAACAGCTGTTGAACTGAACAGGCAAAAATGTTCACATATTTATTCATACACAAAAAAATCTTATAAATAGTTCTTATAATTCATTTCCTCTTAAGGCAATAGGAAATGCAAAGACCACTAGGAACGACAACAGCAGCCGTTTTGGGAAATACACAGAGATCAGCTTTGACAGGAAGTACCGGATCATCGGAGCAAACATGAGGACCTACCTGTTAGAGAAATCCAGAGTGGTCTTTCAGGTATGCATGATTGTGAGATCAGGATTCTTTCAAGTTTCGTTACTGTGTTTAATCCATAATACTAATCTTAAGTTCTGTTTTTGTTTCAGGCAGAAAATGAGCGTAATTACCACATATTTTACCAGATTTGTTCCTGTGCAGACTCACCAGCGTTTAAGAACCTGGGACTACGTAAGTATTTGCACTGAGGGTTTATTGTGGATCTGTGACACTTAACTGCTGCTGTTTTATTACTATTTAAACTAACTCACCCAGAAAACACAACTAAGTCTTGCAGTAGTTTATTATAAGCAGCATCAGTAATATAATCTTTCATCTGCAGAGAGTGCAGACAAGTTCAACTACACCTGCATGGGTGGTGACATAACCATTGAAGGTGTGAATGACAAGAAGGACTTGGAAGAGACTCGACAGACCTTCTCACTTCTGGGTAAAGGTTGCCTCAACATGACTGAAACCTCCCTTTATGATTTTAAAGTTTTATCTTAGCTTTAACATCTTTTCTCCAGGATTGAAGGAGGACTTTCAGTCAGATGTGTTTAAAGTTCTGGCAGCCATTCTGCATTTGGGTAATGTGGAGATTAAAAACATAGGCGATGACAAATCATTAGTTCCCGTGAGTAGCTGTTCATAACTTGTGTGTGCGACCGATCTTGAATCATTCACCAGGTTATGTACAAAGCTTGATTTGTATATCTTTCAGCCCAGTGATCCACACCTGGCTGTCTTCTGCGAGCTGCTGGGGGTGAGCGCAGAGGGGCTCGTACGCTGGCTGTGCCATCGGAGGATCGTTCTGGTAGCCGAAACGGTTGTGAAGCCGGTCCCCAAAGATCGGGCAGTAAATGCCAGAGACGCTCTAGCTAAGCATATCTATGCCCATCTGTTTGACTGCATTATAAACAGGATAAACACAGCACTACAGGTGCCAGGAAAGCAACATGCTTTCATTGGTGTTCTGGACATTTATGGGTAATGCAAGCGCAACTCTTTTTTCTTTTTCTTTTTTTCAATATGTGTGCAGCTTTCTTTTGCTGACATTTTTAAATGTCCATTCTGTTTTTTTTCCTTCAGTTTTGAAACATTTGACATCAACAGCTTTGAACAGTTTTGCATCAACTATGCAAACGAAAAGCTTCAACAGCAGTTTAACCTGGTCAGCAATGCCTTCTTCCACATTCACTGCTAATTACCACACGCACCTCTTTACCAGCTTACACGTTTATTCTCTTGGGTCTTTTCAGCATGTATTCAAGCTGGAGCAAGAGGAGTACATGAAAGAGGACATCCCATGGACGCTGATAGATTTCTATGACAATCAACCTGTCATCGATCTGATTGAAGCAAAGATGGGGATCCTTGACTTGCTCGATGAAGAATGTTTAGTAAGATCTGATTAATAATAGGATCTTGGTGTTATCAGTCACAAATTGCATTTTGACTTGATTGTCAGCATCTTTTTTTTTTACGTCTTTCTGCTTCACAGTTCCCTCAAGGCACCGATCAAAGCTGGTTGCAAAAGCTTTATAACTACCTACAAGCCAGCCCTATGTTTGAGAAGCCCAGGTTATCAAATGAGGCCTTTGTGATTCAGCACTTTGCAGACAAGGTGGAGTCTAATCACCTGGCATCTGCACAATATAGCAAAAAATTCCCTGCCGTTATAAACTTTATGAACTCTTTTCTTATATACATATTTCTACAGGTGGAATATCAGTGCAGAGGTTTTCTCGAGAAGAACAGAGATGCTCTCTATGAAGAACTCGTGGACATGATGAGGTCTAGTAAGGTAATCAAAAGCTTTCACGTATGTTCACTTTATGTTTGCTTTTCCTCATTTTAACAGATTCCTCTTATTTGCAAATGTTATCAGTTACCTTTTCTGGCCAACTTTTTCCAAGAGGAGGAGAAGAACGCTGCGATTGGTAAGAGTGTCAAAGTGAAGCCCGCCAGGCCTTCAGTGAAACCAGCCAATAAAAACCTGAGAACCTCAGTGGGAGATAAGGTGCTAATGTTTGCTCTGTTTCTCTGCTTTGCTCTAGGCTGAACTCACATTCTCACTGAAGTTCACATACTGTATTGTTTCCTATCCAACCGGCTGAATTTGTATTTCTGTTCTGTCTCTTGAACGATGTTGTTGAATGCAGTTTCGCAGCTCCCTCTCCTTACTCATGGAAACACTGAATGCGACCACGCCTCACTACGTGCGCTGCATTAAGCCTAACGATGAAAAGCTCCCATTTGAGTATGATTACTAATGAATTTTTAATTCAGATGTTTCACTCTTGTGTCACTGAAGTGTTTGCTCATGTTTCTGTTTTTGGTGTTTTCTCATGTTTTTAGGTATGACTCCAGGAGGGTAGTGCAGCAGCTGCGAGCCTGCGGAGTCCTTGAAACTATTCGTATCAGTGCACAGAGCTACCCATCCAGGTGACTTTATATATATATATATATATATATATATATATATATATATATATATATGTATATGTTCATGCAGCATAATTACAACTTATAGCATGTTCAGCTCCATGTCATCATGCTGAGTATTGGCATGGTTTTTGTTTGTAGGTGGACATACATTGAGTTTTACAGCAGATACAGTATCCTAATGTCACACATGGAGGCAGACCTCAATGACAAGAAACAGACTTGCAAGAATGTGCTGCAGAGGTTGATTCACGTATGTTGTATCATATGGCACTCACTAATGTAAGTGTCATTCATGGCCGTGCATCACTTTGTCCTCATGGCTTGCTCCCCAGGACTCTAACCAGTATAAGTTTGGCCGGACAAAGATCTTCTTCAGAGCTGGTCAGGTAGCTTATCTCGAGAAGCTGCGTCTGGACCGACTTCGAGGAGCCTGTGAGACCATCCAGAAACATGCTCGTGGATGGAGCCAGAGGAGGAAGTACCTGGCCCTAAGAAAGGCCGCCATCATTCTCCAGCAGTATGTCCGTGGAAAGAGGACAATCCGGTTAGAACCGTTCACTTGTTTGAGTTTTGTTGACCTGCATCCTGTAAAGATTCCTCTTAAGATTATAAAATGAATATACACTTATTTTGTTTGTAAACCTTCAGTAAAACAGTGACTGCTGCGACACTGAAGCAGGGCTGGGCAGCATTGGTGATACAGAGACACTGGAGAGGCTACCGCCTGAGGCAGGTCTACCAGGTAGTGCGTCTGGCAACCATCACCATCCAGGCCTTCACACGAGGTTGGATAGCTCGTAAACGATACAAGAAGGTCTGTAACAGACAGTTTACAAATCATTTTCATCACTAAAATAAATATTGTTGACAAATTGAATGTAACCTCCTGATTTATGTAAACCTCAGATGATAGAAGAACACAAAGCGCTGGTTATCCAGAAGTATGCCAGAGCGTGGCTGGCACGACGGCGATTTCAGACTATGCGTCGGCTCGTGCTTAATGTCCAGCTCTCCTACCGGGTGCAGCAGCTCAGAAAGAAGATTGAAGAGCAGGTAACGGTGCTTCGAGACAAATTTTAGCTGTGATTTTCTTTTTGTTTTTTGCAGATAATGTAATTTAATGTGTTCCCTGACAGAACAAAGAGAATCGTGGATTATTGGAAAGGTTGACAAGCTTGGCAAACTCACACTCCCAAACTATGGAAAAGCTTCAGGGTCTGGAGACACAGCTGGAAAAATCAACCAACCAGAAGGCTTCTTTAGAGAAACGAGAGAAGAAAGCTAAAGAAGATGCCAGTTTGGTTAGTATTGAAGTTGATGCCTGAAGTCTGTTTGTGTCTTTGCTGCATTTTTGTTTGCAGAGGAAGCGCTCTGTTTGAGATCCTTTAGGAAAACCTGTTTTTCTTGCCTAGACAATCGCACAACTTCAAAAGGAAGTAGAAGTTCTCAACCTTGAGAAGGAGAAGTTGGAGAAAACATTTGAAGCTTCTACCAAAGACGCCAAAGGTAATAAGAGTTGAGATTTCTGTATAAACACCACAGTGACTGCGTTTGCGTCACATTTGTGACTGGCCTCACAATCTTTCAGAGACCTTTGATCAAGTAAAGAGGAACCTTCTGGAAGAAAAAGAAAATGAAGCAAGGCTTAGAAAGTAAGTATTTAAAAAGTGAGATTTATCATCTACAGCTGGGGTTCCAACTCCTTTTAGTTTATGTGCAACACACAGCCCAGTTTGATCTCAAGCGGTGGGACCAGTATAACAATTGCAGAATTCAATTCAATTCAATTTTGTTTATATAGCTCCCCTTATGAGCAAGCACTTTGGGGACAGTGTGAGGGAAAAAGAAAAACACTGCTGGTGTACAGCATGGTTGAGCAAATATTTAAGCTAATATTTCTCCCAAAGAAGCTATATATATATCCCAGCTTCTTTGGTTTAATCAGATAGCTTTTTCTTCTCTGAAGGATCGCGGAAAACAACATTGAAATTCAGAGACAGGACCACGAGGCCGAGGTGGCAACTCTGAAAGAGGAGATAAAAAGGCTGAAAGAAGAACGAGTCATCCTGCAGAGAAAGTTAGAAGAGGGGGCGCAGGCGAACTCAGACCTGCAGGAGCAGGTCATCCAGCTCACCAAGCATGTCAAACTAATTCCCGAGCTACGCAGAGATCTGAACAACCTGCAAAATCAGAGAAATAACATGGAGAGAAAGATGAAGCAGCAGTCGGAACAAGCAAGAGGTGTGTATAGAATTTTATGTAAAAAAAAAAAAACTCCTTTGTGTAAAGAAAAAGAAGTTGTTTGTTGATGAGCCTTGAATGTTTTCTGCAGGTAAAGTGAGTGAGATCGCAAGGCAGCTTCTTGAAGGTGTTGTTGAAGAGGAAGTTCTTCTGGGGTAATCCAGATATTTTGAGCACTGTGTTTCCTCACTTCATCTCTATTAGTCATTTAATCTGACACATTGTTTCTCCAAAGGATGACTTCTGACGAATCAGAGAAGATTTATGAAGTTGAAGATTTGCTGTCAGCCTTTGAACGCCTACAAAAAGCCATCAGGTCTTCATTTTTCAACCATAGCAAACCACTTTCTTATTAACAGAAACGTGCAGCTTTCCTTCTGGGTGTCTGTACTTGAATTTGTTAAATGTCTCACATTTGTTGGCAGGATTCTAGAAAACCACCAGAGGGAGCAGAAGGAAAGCTATGAGACTCAAGTAGAGGGCTTGAAATTGAAAGTGGACCACCTTGAGAATGAGAACAGCAAGCTGCAAAACCTGTTCCAGGAGAAAAGCAATGTCAATGAAAATATTTGCCAAGAAGTGTCCAGACTCAGCAGTGAAAACTCAGTATGTCATTGCACGTATTATTCGATACGTCACGGGTTAAAGGTGCGAGCTTCAGAATGTAACTGTGACGTCTGCTTTAATTTCATTCGCAGGTGATCCCGGAGCTGAAGCTGCGGGTTTCAGAGCTGCAGAGACAGAAACAAGAGCTTGAAGGCCTTGTTGAGGAGCAGAAAAGAGAATTAACAGGTACACTCTTTTGTTCAGGAGTCTCGCAGTGAAGCAGATTACTGTTTTAACTTGCTCTTTTATTTTTATGTCATTCAACAGAAAAAAACAAAGAGATCTCTCACAATCTTCAAAAGAAGATTACAGAAGAGAGCTCACAACGGAGGTAAATTACTCAGCGGTAGTGATGTCTTTCTTGATTAAAGTAGTGATGGTCATATCTGGTTCATCCTGATTTTGGATGTTTTTTTTAGGTACTTTGAGGAAAAAGCTGAAGAGCTGGAGGGGGAGAAGAGAGAGCTTCAAGGCAGAGTAGAGGAGCTGGAAGAGGAGAATGATCACTTGAAGAGACAGCAGCTGATGGAGAATGAGGTCAAAAGCAAACTCAGAGAGGAGACTTCACGGTTAACTGCTGAGAACATGGTGCGTTGAGCGTACGAAGGGTAGAAGGTTACAGTGAGAGTAAACCAATAACTGATTCCACTTTTAATTCAGGACTTTGACGAGCTGCTCGACCAGAAAGACAGATTAATAAAGAAACTTCAGACTCAAGTTAAGAGCCTCGAAACGTCACAGAGAGGTAGCACTGGAGCTCCTGCGCCACATGTAAACAAAGAAATCGAGTCCATACAAGCTGTCTCAACTTTTTCATCACATTTATTGTTTCTCAAACAGCGAGGCAAAAAACTGCATCCACCCTTCCCAAAGATTACCTTGGCATGTTGGAGTACAAGAGAGAGGATGAACCAAGGCTCATTGAAAACATCATTCTGGGTATTCTTCCCCTGCACTATGTCTGCAATATGCCCATGTTACCTGCCTTTTATTTAATAATCATATAAGCTATTTGATCCATGGATGTGAGCAGGAGTGAGGGTATTAAAACTCGGATGAATGGATAAACCATATTCTCGGACAAATTTGTCCCAATTTCCTCGCAGATCTGAAACTCAAAGGCGTGGCGGTCAACATGATCCCGACCCTGCCAGCTTACATCCTCTTCATGTGCATCCGCCATGCGGACTACCTGAACGATGAGGCAAAACTCAAGTCCCTTATGAATGCAATCATTGGTGGAGTCAAGAAAGTCATCGTGGTAAAGTTAACTATTTTTGTAACCCTTGTTTAACCAGGAAGTAAAACTCTTGAGCTCAAGATTCTCGTTTGGGGTTTTGCACCCCAGATAGGTGGGGTTAAGCTAGCTGAGAAACAAGTCCTAGCAGGAGGAGGTGGGGTAGACCCAGGACATGCTGCAGAGATTATATCTCTTGGCTGGCCTGGGAACACCTCTCTGTTCCCCTGGATATATATGGATAGACTGGTGAATGGATTGATGTATTTTGAGGTATTGTTTATATCTAATAATGTAAACAACATTTTCCTGTTTTAGAGTCATCAAAAAGATTTAGAGTTCCTGTCCTTCTGGCTCTCAAACACCCACCAGCTCCTCAACTGTCTGAAGCAGTACAGCGGGGAGGAAGTACAAATTTACTTTTTTTTAAAAAAATCAGTAGTTACTGTTTCATTTCTGTCTGTTGATAATATCATATACATATTAAAATGCTCTTGTTTTCCATCCTGTTAACAAAAGGAGTTCCTGAAGCAAAGTACACCTCGCCAGAAAAAAAACTGCTTGCAGAATTTCGATTTGTCGGAACACAGACAGATTCTCAGCGATCTGGCCATCCAAATCTATCATCGGTTTATCTCAGTCATGCAAAAGACTCTTACTCCCACTATTGGTAATGTTTTTTCAAATGTAATATTTTGCCAAAAAAATCCTTTTATGAGTAAGCTAAACCCTACTTCTACACTTTCTTAGTACCCGGCATGCTGGAGCACGAGAGTCTACAGGGGATTTCTAGCATGAAGCCGACGGGCTTCAGGAAGCGTTCCAACAGCTTCTATGAGGAATCAGAGACCTACACCATCTCCTCCATCCTCCAGCATCTAACTGTCTTCCACTCCACCATGAACCACCATAGTCTGGACCAGGGCCTCATCAAACAAGTGATCAAACAGCTGTTCTACCTCGTGGCTGCGATCACTCTTAACAACATCATGCTCCGCAAGGACATGTGCTCCTGCAGGAAGGGGATGCAGATCAGGTCTGTGCTCGCAGATCAGGTATGTGCTTTGAACACAACTCAAAGAGAGTTTAGTTTAACAGCTGCTTTCTCTTTTCAGATGCAACATCAGTTATCTAGAAGAGTGGCTGAAAGAGAAGGAACTTCAAAACGTGAATGCTATGGATACTTTGAAGCCACTGGCTCAAACTGCGTGGTTACTGCAAGTCAACAAATCCACTGATGATGATGCCAAGGAGATCATTGAAAAATGCTCTGAACTCAGCCCCGTTCAGGTACTTCCATCTGTTGTCTAAAATGTGGTTTTGGTGGGTTCTTTTTTTTTCATTTTTAAATCTCGCACTAAACTCCAACCTAACATTAAAATTTGTAGATTGTCAAAATTTTGAACTCGTACACGCCCATTGACGATTTTGAAAAAAGAGTGACATCATCGTTTGTCCGCAAAGTTCAGGTGAGCCCAGCTGTTCATTTTCAAATATAAACACCCTCCTAGCCAAAATAAATACAGTTGACTAAGCTGTCAATATATTTCTCATTCCAGTCTTTGCTCCAAGACCACGAAGGCTCCGCACAGCTGATGCTGGATGCAGATTATCGTTTCCAGGTCACGTTTCCATTCTGCACGTCCACACAGGCTCTGGAGCTGCTGCAGGTCCCGAACAGCCTTCATCTCGACTTCCTCAACAGGATCTGACACACAGATCCTTTGACATTTTTACTCCTTATGCTGAGTCTTAGTCAGTCTGTTTAAAGTTGCACTAGATTGTAGATAGAAATATTTAAGCACTTTCATTAAAACCCTGTACAGCACATGTTTAAAACAAAGAACAACTGAATAACATTGCAACATTTTGACCAAACACGACATAGCAATGATATTTTATTCTTGTGTACTGTATATAATATGTGTGTGTGTGTGTGTGTGTGTGTGTGTGTGTGTGTACATTTTTATTTAAATTGCAATAACATGCTAAATAAATGAATAAAGGCATTATCTTGGATTAAAGCTATACCAATGCAAACCTATTTTATACTATCATATACTCAGGTTAAAATACAGCAAGGCTAAAATATGAGTTAATTAAATGCTCACTGTGTATTTTTTTTCATATGTGTGTCCTGTAGTTGAATCAGAGGATGTAAGATGTGAAAATGAAGTAATGAATTTATAAAATAGCATGCCAAATCACCAACTCATAACAGCTCATTAAAAAAAATGAAGAAGAATAAAATTACTTTAACAAACAATATTACTTGTTTTCTCAGTAATTCTTTTTTGGTTAAAATGAAAACATCTTTGCTCCATTTCAGCATATTAAAATGCCAGAAAGCCCTCTCTCCCTCTCCCTCTGCCACATTAATGCCTTTCAGGCAAACGAGCTTGTCCCTTCTCTTCATGTGGGCAGCGTGAAAAAAATGCATTATTAAGCTGAGTGTAGTGTTGCTTAGGGGATGCATCCTGTGTGTGTGTGTGTGTGCGGCAGCATCACCGGGATGCAGGATCCTCCTCCCCTGGAAACTGGAGGAGCATCTTCGCCCTCTGACGTCATGACAGCAGCATCAGCTGTTAGCTCTGCTCTAAGCCTTTTCGCTGCCGATCGCTTCCTGCTCAAAGGAAATATATGAGATCCCCTCCAACCCCTGAAATGGCGACACAGGAGGTACCGCTGAACGAGACTCTGGCTCACCTCAAAACGGAGTCGGAGACGCTGAAGTCGAAGCTGGAGGAGGAAAGAGCGAAGCTGCACGATGTCGAGCGTGAGTGCTAAAAAAAAATGGAGAGGCCCTGATTCATTCCTGCGTTTACCCTGTGACGGGACGGATAACAGCGAGCGTCTCCTCATAGCCTCACGTTTCTCCGCCAGAAGTCAAAGATCGCCGGTGTTACCGGAGATGGGGGATTTGGCGGAGCAGATTATCGATCCGATCGGCGCCGATGTCACCGATTTGTCAAGAGACGGGGGCAGGCTGTTTTGTTTGCCTCCCCATTTCATAGCCTAATACTTTCATCCATGTTTCATCCATGGACTGTTTTCCTTTACTTTCTTTCTTTTTATTTATTGATTTATTTTTACTCATATTTTACTCATAATATCTGAACAATATGACAATTAAAGCAAGAGCGTGAAATAAAAACGTGAAAATCAAGCACAGGTCATTTCTGATGCATATTTTATGTGATTCGGGCTATCTGAGACATGGCAGATTAAAAATAGATTAATTCAATATTCCTCCATTTAGATGGGCCTGCTGTAGTTTAATCCTGGCTGCTGCCACGAGTGTTAATGTGGGGACATGTTTAATGTATAATATACATGTGTGTTTGTGCAGTACATCAGGTGGCAGAGAAGGTGGAGGGGCTTGGCCAGTTTGTCATGAAGACCCGGAGGACCCTGAAGGGGCACGGGAATAAAGTTCTGTGCATGGACTGGTGCAAGGACAAGAGGAGGATCGTCAGCTCCTCACAGGTCACAAACCCCTAGTCTCGTTTCCAGCTGACTGCAGAGCAAGTTTGTTGTTGGTGGCATGTGTTTTAAAAGTGTACAAACCTTTATTATCTTTTGATACAGGATGGAAAAGTTATTGTGTGGGACGCTTTCACCACCAACAAGGTAACTTTTACTTTTCATGGGTCACGTATTCTTAGATATTTGTATTTTTTGCTTTTGAATCGATAACAATAAAAATAATATAAATTTCCATGATGGTAATAAGTTTGCTTTAGATAGAATTTTTTTTTTTTAGATCAGATAGGAGTGACACATAGGATTTGTGCATCAATATATCTATTGTGTGCTGATGGTAAATCCAACTGTCCTGTTTTTATGAAGGAGACATCAGAGTTAGATGATAAAAACTGAAATTGTGTAAAAGTGTTTTCTAAAGTTTTCTACATGGGACAAACCAAAGCTAGTTGTTCTGCTTTGATTATGGATAATGAATTCTCCCTGTGCGGCTCGAGCACAAAAGCCTTGTCTTCTGATGTTTATAGGAACATGCTGTGACAATGCCTTGCACCTGGGTGATGGCCTGTGCCTATGCCCCCTCTGGCTGCGCTGTAGCTTGTGGGTGAGTGCGTTACTCTCTATGATGATCCAGATCTGGTTGTATTTTGCTGTATTTTTTGTTGCTTTTCTGTATTTTGTTTTTGTGGTAAAGTGTGTAGCTTCTCTGTTGCAGAGGCCTGGACAATAAATGCTCAGTTTATCCTCTGTCTTTGGACAAGAATGAGAACTTAGCTGCAAAGAAGAAGTCAGTGGCCATGCACACAAACTACCTGTCTGCTTGTAGCTTCACCAACTCGGATATGCAGGTGAGAAAACTGTCACCACACTCTAAAAACATCCACAAACCACTGAGGATCATGGGTAAAATGCCTGTGGAAACAGTAGCTGCAAGCTACCTTTTTATTTTTCTCTCAATCAGATATCACTTCCTTCTATATTCCAGTGAGAGCTCCCATACTTTGTTAATAATTTACAAGTTTGACTTCCTGGTCACATGAGGTGTCACACTGCAAAGGCAGTCCATTTACAACTACATGATAGCCTGTAACGACTTCTTTTTTTTTTTCTCTTGCCGCATGCATTCAAGATCCTGACGTCCAGCGGGGATGGAACATGTGCATTATGGGATGTTGAGAGTGGGCAGCTGTTACAGAGTTTCCATGGACACGCTGCAGACGTGTTGTGTCTGGATCTGGCCCCATCTGAAACCGGAAACACGTTTGTTTCGGGGGTGAGGACACTTTCTGCACAGCTTTCGGTACAGCTTACTTAAAGAGGCTAAACACTGAAATTTTTGACACTTTCTGCTTTGCTTTCATTGGCAGGGCTGTGATAAGAAGGCCAATGTCTGGGATATGCGTTCAGGGCAGTGTATTCAGTCCTTTGAAACTCACGAGTCAGACATAAATAGCGTACGGTAAGTCACACCCTTGTAATGGCTCCTGAATATAAGTGTAGAGAAGGTAAGTGTAAAGATGAGTGCCTTTTCTATTTATAATTACGCATTAAAAGGAAGTGTTTTAAAGGCCTCATCATGTGTGCATTATCATAACATATTTTATGTTATTGTAATGGCCTCTATATTTTTGTTTGCAAACAAAAATGTTAAAATCTGGAGTCTCATTTTCTTATGCTACCACTAGGAGTTGCTATAAGTCAGAAGTATTCAAATCTTACATGTAAGAGCTTTAAAAATTGATTTCTTATTACTGCTGTCTGTATTTTAACAGATACTATCCCAGCGGAGACGCTTTTGCATCTGGATCGGATGACGCTACAGTAAGAATTGATTTCTTCATGTTACCTTTGACTGGTGAAGCCAGTTTTCATGTGCAGTGTGCTGCAGATAATTAATCATAATTACACTGCACCATAAAAAAACAGAAAAAAATGAAAACACTCCCCTTTGTTACAGTGCCGCCTGTATGACCTAAGGGCAGACAGGGAAGTGGCTATCTATTCCAAAGACAGCATCATATTTGGCGTCTCCAGTGTTGATTTCTCGCTCAGTGGTACGATATATAGAATATTTACCTTCGCCGTTGTTTGTACTGAGCTTAAGGATAATGCCGCTAAAACATTTTGGGTGTGCCCTCTCTTTCCCCAGGCCGGCTACTGTTTGGTGGCTACAACGACTACACCATTAATGTTTGGGATGTTCTCAAAGGAACACGGGTCTCTATTCTGTTTGGACACGAGAACCGTGTCAGCACCCTGCGGGTTTCCCCTGATGGGACAGCCTTCTGCACAGGTTCCTGGGACCACACTCTTCGGGTATGATATCTGATCTGGCACATGTGATTACTCCAGGTTTCTGTCTGGTTATATCTTGTAATGTCTATTTTCTTTGCCTTCCAGATCTGGGCCTAAGCATCAAGACAAAAACGATTAAATAGTAGACAGACCTACTGAAGACACACTGATGTTTCTGTTTGCTAGAGTACAATCACAGAGATAGAGACTCAGTTTTGATTGTACATAGGGCACATCAATAGCATTGTATATACTCCAGTGTTTTGGCCTAGGTAGATTTACATATTTTAAAGAGTAATAAACCAAATGGCTAGCTCGCATTACAATGTGATGGGAAGAAAAGGTGCACAGAAGTTCTTACGATTACAACTATGAAGTTTAAAACAAGTATATTACTGAAAATATTATTGGTAGTGGCTTGCATCAGTCTAGGATAGAAGTGACACAATAATGTGATGTGTTAATTAGCCCACATGGAGGAAAATACATGTTTACTTATTGTTATTATTTTTTATTAAACAAATGAGGACATTCATTCAGAGGAGACATCAAAGAGCAGGGGGGCTTTTCTGTGAATGGCAAAAGTAATGAGAAATAATAATGAGATTTATGGAGAAAGGTACAAATTAATATTTTATTTTGGAAATTATATTAAATGTACATCTAACAAACAACGTGTGCACCCAACAGCTGCTTCTCACCTGCCAATATAATACTGTATCAATATCAATGCAAAGAAAGCACATTAATAGGTAAACATGAGATGAATGATTTTTTTTCATACCTGTAATTTAAAATATGGTTTACTACATCTTTTTGCGTTTCCAGATGTGGAAGCCACTCACTACTCGATGTGCACTAGAGACACCCTGAACTTGTGCTACCCCACTGTTGAAATACTAATAAGTTAAAAAAAATTAATTAAAAAATATATATACATATAATTGAATGTACTCCTTTTCATGCAGTTGTCCAATGGTTGTAATTTCATATTTAGAGTAATTATTGTAGTTTAGTGTACAGATATGCAGGGGACTGTTAATCAAACTATTACAAACATAATAAAATCAGTTTTGAATATCGCTCCTACGTGTCTCTTTATTATTATTATTATTATTATTATTATTATTATTATTATTATTATTATTATTATCTCAGCAGAGTGAGGGCCCACTGTTACTGTTGAGGGTTTCCAATAAAATTTCAAATCAAGCGGAAGTGACATCATCAAAAAGCCTTGCCGATTCAAAACAATGGCCGACAGAAGAGCCAGTGTTGTAACTCTTGTAGTCGTTTTAAATGTTTAACTAGTAACATTTAATGTGTGTATGTAAGAGACTCTTATTGTGATGTTTAGCGATTTAATAAGTGTGTTTTATAAGAGAGAAGCCAGCTGCTTAGCCCGCTTTTAGCTGCCAAAATGAGCGATGTTGTGGAGAAGACGCTGACAGCTCTGCCGAGCCTCCTCTCTTTAGACTCTCACCCTGGGTCTGCAAAACTGTCCTCTACTTCAAAGCTAGGAAACCTCATCAGAGGAATCACTGAGCTAACGTCTAAACATGTGAGTTTGCCCTTTGAAATGAACTAAAAACAAGATAAGTTGACGATACCGTCTAAGGTTGCTAAGCTAAGCTGCCTGTGCTAACTCATTATAGGCATGTCTTTACGTTTAACCTACTTACTGGATGCCTTACATTACTGTACTAAGTTAGAGGCTGGTTTACAGGCGTTGTGTTGTTTTTGCCATGTTAATATCATGTGGCAGAACAAATTATAGCAGTGCTACTTCACGCATTTATCCTCACTGGTGCGTTCATGTTCATTTTCGTAAACTCAGACAAATTGGAGAAGTTCGTCTTCTGGGATTTCCGAGGTTTTGGTAAATGTTTTTTGGACAGGATCCTGGTATTTATCACGTCTAGTCTCTGTGGCAGAAAGCACTCAATGCATACAGGACAAGTAGTCAGCAGTATTCACTCACTTGCCACTTTATAAGGCACACCTGTTCAACTGCTTTTTAACACAAATCTCTAATTTCGTTGCAGCAGTTCCATGCATTTAGACATGCGAACCCGCTGAAGTTCAAACTTGACCATCCGTGATTTAGGTGATCATGGCATGGTTCTTAGTGTCAGACAGGCTGGTCTGAGTATTTCAGTCTGTCAGATTGCTCCTCTGCTTGGATTTTCTCTAGAGTTTATAGAGAACATTGCCCAAAAAAGAGAAAACACAGAAGAGCAAGCCTGAATGTTTAAATTCTGAATGCACAACACACTTAACTGTGAAGCAGATGTGCTATAGCTGCAGAAGACCATAGCAGGTGCCACTCCTGTCAGCTAAGAACAGGAAACTGACTGGAGGAACTGATTAATAAAAGGGGAAAAAAAGAACAGGAAACTGAGGCTACAATTTGGATGGCGTCACCAAATATTGGACAATGAAAGATTAGAAAAATATTGCCTAGTTTCACATTTTCTATTGGAACATTTGGATGGTTGGGTCTGAACTTGGCATAAACATCTTGGAGCCATCCTACTTTGTGTCAGTGGTTCAGGCTGCTGCTGCTGCTGGTGTAATGGTGTGAGAGATATTTTCTTGGCACATGTTGGGCACCCCAGTGCAAACTGAGCATCAATTAAACTCCATAACCTGAATAACACGCCATGTCACAAAACTCAAATCATCTCAAACCGGTTTCTTGAACATGACAATGAGTCACTGTACTCAAATGACCTCCACAGTCAACAGATGTTAGTCCAAAAGAACACCTTTGGTATTTGTAGGATCGGAGTTTCACATCATGAATTAAGAGAGTGACTAGTCACTAGTATGAGCTAGGTGTAACTAATAAAGTGGCCAGTTTGTATAAACCTTGTATTGTTAAACCTGCATACCTGAAATTCTTACTGCATTTCTTTGGTGTTAAATGGTGTGTCTGTATATTCCAGTTACCTTTTGGCAAGCAAAAGCTTGCTGGTTCATTTCCGAGCACAGATACAAATCCCCTTTGAGGTTGTTTCAGGAAGAGTATCCACCGTAAAACCTCTGCCAAATTAAGCATGCAAAACTACTTGCTGTGGAGACTCCTTATGAAAAGGGAGCAGCCAAAATTAACTTTTCACACCATCTTGGAAATTCCAAGCAAACATTTCCCCATTTTTCTGAATTAAGAAGATATCTTAATATCCCAAAAGAGTTTCCGTCCTACTTGAAGGGTTGATTACATGAGTAACAATGACCACCACCCCATTATTGCATATCTTCAAAGTCCTATCAATTCATTTGACTGTGAAGAAATATTCAGAAGACTCTTAAGTCTCTAACAGTACAGTGCCATCTGTTTCGCCCACTGATGCCAGTATTTCCCCTTGTTTCAAAGTGAATTACTCATAAAATCAAGCTTTTGAGAAAATAGAGCTTCTTAGGATTTTAGTAGGAAATTAGTAGGAAAATTCTAGCAGAAGTGTTGCCACGTGTCTGGCAGGAAAGAGAGTACCAATTTGTTTATTTGCAAAAAAAACCCCCGCACTACATTTTTGGAAATATTTGTGGGTGTTTTCTATTTTTTGTGGGGGATTTTGTACTACATGAACACTGAAGTGGCCCCAGTGAGATGACAGTGCCAACAGTGGCCCACGCTCATTTAAGTTTAGACCCCTGCTCTATAAGGTATCGCCAAGGCCGAAAACATTATGACATAATTCAAATAATTCTCATGTTCAGTAGGAATACTCTATAGGAATAAACCTTGACGTCTCACAGTCTGAAATACATTTAAACTTGTGTTTCTTTGCATCACTGGCTCGCTGTAAACTTCTCATTACCTTGAAATAAGCATGACTCGGTAAACCACCAATGTATTTCATCTTACTTCCCATTGTCTCCTGTTCTATAGGAGGAAGAAAAACTTATTCAGCATGAGCTTTTGGCGATCAAAGAACAAGTGTCCTCTCCCAACACCACCATGGTAAATCTTTCCTGGTTTTTCTCTGCTGTCTTGCACAAGAAATCATATACATTAAAATTCCACCGAGACACGAAGTTACCAATGTGTTTACTTCTTCCTTTTGTCATAATCTGATTCAGAGGCAGATGAAGGAGCTCATGGTGCGATCGATCTACTGTGAAATGTTGGGCTACGAGGCTTCCTTCAGCTATATTCATGCCATTAAACTGGCTCAGCAAGGCACTGTTCTGGAAAAGAGAGTCGGTAGGTTTAATAAATAACTCATTCCTCAGAGTCTCGTGTGTCAGGGCCCATTTGTTCTTATGATCTACACACAAGGCCAGGAGGAGCAGCTGATGATGAGGCAGGTTGCATAAACCTGTTAGGACAACGAGGAGAATATTGCATGGAACAATAAAAGCTTCGTCCTTTGTGGCAAATTCTGACATATGTCTAGTTTCATAACTCATGTTTGATTACTTGGGAAGAAGAGAAGGGTGTTGATGAGACGAGAGAGTCAGCTGAACAGAATGTACTGATAGGAGGTGGGCTCCAGCTGGTTGTTGAAAGCTGCTGATCTTCCTCTAAATCCTTGGCACACAAAACGACATGTAAAAGAATACCACGAAGGAATAAAAAACCCCACCGCACCTGGTCTCATGAATCATTTTACATTTATGTTCCAGTGCGCGTCCTTACGTGGCCTTACTCCCTCCTCTTTTCTTAATTTAAAGGATAATACTGTCATTTTTGAGGATTTAACAATAAAGATTTATACAACAAAAAGACACAAGGTGGTACTTTAAAAGCTTCAGAGTGTTGAGAGTGTTGCAGAATATGGATTTATTTACAACATCAGTGTTAAATATGAAAAAGCTAGACTGCTTTGGTCACAAATATGTTTATTTGTGGTTTTTCAGGTTACCTCGCTGTGTCCTTATTTCTGAATGAAAGTCACGAGCTTCTGCTCCTCCTGGTAAACACTGTGTTAAAGGTGGGCGTGGGCTTACACAACATTCATCATACGATGCCCAAAAGGGAATTTAGGATATTTGATTGTCGTGTTTTGTGTTCACAGGATCTTCAGAGTACAAATCTTATTGAAGTGTGCATGGCTCTGACTGTTGTCAGCCAGATGTTCCCCAAAGATATGATCCCTGCAATCCTTCCTCTAGTGGAGGAAAAACTAAATCACCCAAAGTAATGAACGCTGCTCATCACCTGCATGCATGGTTGAATATTTCTTTGTGCCGTTGAGCTTGAATATTTTTATTAATACGTTTTTGTCGGAACAAACTTTCAGAGAAATCATTAGAAGGAAAGCAGTCCTGGCGCTGTACAAGTTCTACCTAATAGCACCAAATCAAGTTCAGCACATCCACAACAAGTTTCGCAAAGCTCTTTGTGACAAAGATCCTGGTGTGATGACAGCCTCACTACACATCTACCTGCAGATGATCCAGGTAGTTACTGGTTTCCTCATAATTTGCAGTACTCTGTTGAAATGTACATATGTATGTATTTATTTATTTTTTGCTTTAATACAGGAGAACCCAGAAGCTTACAAGGACCTGACGCCAAGTTTTGTCACCATATTGAAGCAGGTGGTGGGAGGAAAGCTGCCCATGGATTTTAATTATCACACTGTTCCTGCTCCATGGCTTCAAATTCAGCTGCTCAGAATACTCTCCTTACTTGGAAAAAATGATCAGAGGTAGATATTATTTGTCCCATCTTCACATCTCACTAAAATCACCCGATTCTTCACTGATTTTGTGCATGTTCTCTCTCTTCATAGTACAAGTGAGGTCATGTATGAAGTCCTTGATGAGTCTTTACAAAGAGCAGAGATGAACCATAACATCACTTATGGTATGCAGCATTTCTAATCAGTATGCTTTTTGTAACCATTTAAGTTCTTCTGTCAGCCACTTATATACGTTTCTCTTTATTTCCAGCTATTTTATACGAGTGTGTAAAATGTATTTACACAATTCATCCAAAGTCCAACCTTTTGGAAAAAGCTGCAAAGTGCATTGGAAACTTTGTTTTGTCCCCCAAGATAAATCTAAAATATCTAGGTAAGAGACAAAGAGAAACACGACTGTACATAAATAATGTCTCTTTGTTGAAAATCTAACAAAAACACTTTCTCTATGATACTGCAGGCCTGAAGGCCCTCACCTACGTTGTCCAGCAGGATCCTAAACTGGCCTTGCAGCATCAGATGACCATCATAGAGTGTCTTGATCACCCTGACCTCATTATTAAGCGTGAGGTGAGGCTCACAGTGATGTAGTCTGAACGTGTGAGGTTGTAAGGTTGCAGGTTTTTAGCATTACCAGGCTTCTTTTTTTTTGTCTTGTAGACGCTGGAGTTGCTCTTTCGCATCACTAATGGCCAGAATGTTACAGTCATTGTTGAGAAGATGCTGGAGTTTCTGTGTATCAGTGAAGATGATCACACTACCATTGACCTGGTGGGGAAGGTGGCAGAACTGGCGGAAAAATATCCTTTAAAGTGTAATCTTCTTAAATGTTCATTCATTATCACTCCTGAGGCCCTCTGGAGCTGTAAAATGCTGCGGCTAAGAAATCACAGTCATAGAAACTCATATTCAAAGTAACTCTTTGTAAACTTATGTTGTTGTGCTGAGTCACAACAGGCTGTCATTTCAGCTTTTCTGGTTAGATTTCACATAAATCAAACTTTAAAAAGTAAAGAAGAGATGGGAGAACGACCCTTTAGCCACAAGTAGTATTTGGTCACCTTCCTTCACGGGCATATGAGCTTCAGTGACTTCCCATGTTTAATCCATAGGAAATAATGTGATGTCAGTTCACCCTTTGCAGTTGTAACAACTTGTTTATGGGAATTTTTAACCACTCTTCCAGAATTGCATTTGTGAAGTCAGACATTGACAGAGGCCTGGCTCGCAGTCTCCCCTCCAATTCGTCCTAAAGGCGTTCTGTTGGATTGTAGTCAGCACTCTGTGCAGGCCAGTCACGTTCTTCCAGTCATCCATGTCTTTATGGACCTTACTTTGTGCACTGGTATGCAGTCATGTTGGAAGGAGTTGCCATGGCCAAATTGTTCACAGAAGGTTGGGAGAGTCAAATTGTCTAAAATGTCCTGGTATGCTAAAGCATGAGACTGTAGTTCAGGTGGTAGAGCACTAATTGGTGGTGGTTTGATCCCCCGTCTGCTCCAGTCCGCATGCCAACTATGATAACAATGTATTATAATTAATGAATCTGTAAGTATGAGTGTGTGTGAATGTTAGAGATAAAGAGAGCTTGTGTGAATGAGGCAAGTTGTGTAAAGCATGTTGAATGCACACTTAGAGTTGAAAAAATAAATAAGAACCATTTACTTTCACTGGAACTATGGGCCCATGATCCAACCGTTAAACCCAGACTCCTCCATCAGGTCGTAGTGATTGAGCCTGCAGAAAGTCGGTGACCTCCGTGCACTATGTGCCTCAGCATCCGCTGACCCTGCTTTGTGGATTTTACGAGGTGTACAACTTTGTGGCTGAATTTCTCATGATCCCAATCACTTCCCTTTGTGATAAAACCTCTAACAATTCACTGTAGAATATTTAGTAGCTAGGACATTTCACAAATGGACATGTGGTGGGGACTCAGTGTTCTTCACCCACAGTGAATGCATGATGAAACTGCACAAAAAAGGTTTTGAAAAATCCTGATGTAAATTTATACTTCCTAGCAATAATATGATGAATTTAGAGAAAACATTAACATTCAAGTTTCTTTTTATTGGAAACCCTTGATACTTTTTTGAGTTAATATTGCGCTAAAACATCATAACTATCAACAATTGGAGGTTGAGATCACGTGACAGAAAGTAAACAAATTAACAAAATATTTTTAAATATAATGTTATTTATGATGCTGAGTTAGTACAAATTCACTGCAATTTTCTCCTTGATAGATTTTCAACCTGTCTGGGGTTTACCTCAACCTGTTGCCCAAAGTGTATCTTTTATACTTTGTTAAATTTCTTGTATTTTCCTATAAACCACTGTACATATGCACCAGATAACGAATGGTTCATAGAAACGATGAACACTGTGTTTTCTCTTGGTGGAGACATGATGCAGCCTGACATCCCTAACAGTTTTCTCAAACTGCTGTCTGAGGGTGAGAAACCCACACGTTCAAATGATTCTGCTGTGATTTTCTTGCTCACTGATATGATGCTGATTGATTGAAATTTTAATTGTGAGCGATGGATGATGAATTTCTCTCTAAATACGCAGGCTTTGACAGTGTGGAGGAAGACAGGAAGTTGAGGCTTTTTGCTGTGAATTCGTACATTCCTCTGCTGCGGGGAGAGCCTGGCAAACTGCCACAGCGCTTCCTCCAAGTCATCAGCTGGGTGAGTGATGCTCTCACGATGTGGATCATTAATAGACTTTTATATTATTATGTAATAAGAGCGAGAAGCAAAAGAACAGTACATGCAGTTACTGCTCGGTTTACGTCATACAGTTAAATATTAAAGTGCTTGAAATACAAAATTATTTTACAAAGCGGATTCCAAAAAAGTTGGGACACTAAACAAATTGTGAATAAAAACTGAATGCAATGATGTGGAGATGGCAAATGGCAATATTTTATTCAGAATAGAACATAAATCACGGAACAAATGTTGAAACTGAGAAAATGTATCATTTTAAGGGAAAAAAATATGGTGATTCAAAATGTCATGGTTTCAACAAATCCCAAAAAAGTTGGGACAAGGCCATTTTCACCACTGTGTGGCATCTCCCCTTCTTCTTACAACACTCAACAGACGTCTGGGGACCGAGGAGACCAGTTTCTCAAGTTTAGAAATAGGAATGCTCTCCCATTCTTGTCTAATACAGGCCTCTAACTGTTCAATCGTCTTGGGCCTTCTTTGTCGCACCTTCCTCTTTATGATGCGCCAAATATTCTCTATAGGTGAAAGATCTGGACTGCAGATGTGCCATTTCAGTACCTGGATCCTTCTCCTACGCAGCCATGATGTTGTGATTGATGCAGAATGTGGTCTGGCATAACCTTCTTGAAAAATGCAGGGTCTTCCCTGAAAGAGATGACGTCTGGATGGGAGCATATGTTGTTCTAGAATCTGAATATATTTTTCTGCATTGATGGTGCCTTTCCAGACATGCAAGCTGCCCATGCCACACGCACTCATGCAACCCCATACCATCAGAGATGCAGGCTTCTGAACTGAGCATTGATAACAACTTGGGTTGTCCTTGTCCTCTGGTCCGGATGACATGGCGTCCCACATTTCCAAAAAGAACTTCGAATCGTGACTCGTCTGACCACAGAACAGTCTTCCATTTTGCCACACTCCATTTTAAATGATTCCTGGCCCAGTGAAAACGCCTGAGCTTGTGGATCTTGCTTAGAAATGGCTTCTTCTTTGCACTGTAGCATTTCATCTGGCAACGGCGGATGGCTTGTGTTCACTGACAATGGTTTCTGGAAGCATTCCTGAGCCCATTCTGTGATTTCCTTTACAGTAGCATTCCTGTTTGTGGTGCAGTGTCGTTTAAGGGCCCGGAGATCACGGGCATCCAGTATGGGTTTATGCCCTTGACCCTTACGCACAGAGATTGTTCCGGATGATGTTATGCACAGTTGATGATGATAACTGCAAAGTCTTTGCAATTTTTCGCTGGGTAACACCTTTCTGATATTGCTCCACTATCTTTCTGCACAACATTGTGGGAATTGGTGATCCTCTACCCATCTTGGCTTCTGAGAGACACTGCCACTCTGAGAAGCTCTTTTTATACCCAATCATGCCAATTAACCTAATTAGTGTTAATTGGTCTTCCACCTCTTCGTTATGCTCAACTTTACTTTTTACTTATTGCTACTTGTCCCAACTTTTTTGGGATTTGTTGACACAGTGTAATTTTGAATCAACATATTTTTCCTTTGAAATGATACATTTTCTCGGATTAAACTTTTCATCTGTCATCTACGTTCTATTCTGAATAAAATATTGCCATTTGCCATCTCCACATCATTGCATTCAGTTTTTATTCACAATTTGTTTAGTGTCCCAACTTTTTTGCAATCCGGTTTGTAAATTAATGTTCCGAAAAATAACTGGAGGAAAAATAAAATCAGTGCTGTGAAAAAATATGAATGTACAAATTCTGCACAGGTTTCAGGATCCAGAAGCTGAACGCTTAGTCATATCTGAGTCTGGTCGAGAACATGTTAGTCAGCTCACAGGAACTGAAGCCTGTGACAAAAAACAAAAACAAAAAAACAACACAGCCAGGTTAATGTGTTAGCTTGAAATATAGAGGCAGTAACCAACAAGAACAAGTGCAGATGTGTTTGCTTTTTCCTGACCCAAGAGTCGGGAAACCCAAAGAGATCAGCTAATGAAGGAGCACAAATGTTGCCTCACATTAAAGTGGATTATGTGGTAACTTTGATCTTTTGACTACTGAATTTATAAAGAATTACATTTTTAAAAGGACTCAAAAAATAACCAAACTAGTTGAACCGCAACACTAAACCAGCCTCCAGTGTATTAAACAGGTGGCCTAGACACCCACTATTATTCCTCTCTCCTGATCACACCACACCTGTAAAAAGGGGTAGCAGTTTCCCTTCCTTAAGAATGGCTTAATAACCACCCTTCCACTGTGACCACTAACAAAATACTTAAAGATACAGATTGATACTGGTTCTTTGCAAAATTGTCTATTGTATGTGTAGGTAAAACACTAGTTCGTCCCTTGAATTAAGTGCTTGAATAATTCATATGTCCATATTAAGTGGCTCAGGACTGAGATTGGACTGAAATTGGGGACAAAGCAGCCAATATCCAAAGAAAAACTTTAGAAAACCTTCACAAAGCTTGAAGAAGTATTCCTCAAGACCATTTTAAAAGAGTTGCTCCTTGGAAGCAAAATATAAAAAAATGAGTGCTGGCTCAAGACTTTTGCACAGTGCTGTATGAAAACAGGATCATAACCAGGAACTGTTCTTTAGAAATAGGTGGAGAAACTACTTGCTTTGGGTATCACTACAGAAGGTGACACTAGTTTAAAAGAGAGAGACAACAAGTTTACAGCTTTCCTTTGTTGCAACTAAAAGCGTTCTACAGAACTTCATTAATATTTATGTGTAACACCCGTCCCACGTTCTATTGAGAGGGGCCCTGGGTTCCTGTTGTTACTTTCCTATTGATACTCCCTTTTTAATGCTTATGGTATTAAATATGCAATAAAACTACACTATATGGAAATAAATCACACACAAGCAGGTCAATTATAAAGTTAACTCCACTTTAGTGAATGCTGAATTAACAACACAAAGGAAATAAGTAAAATCAATAAAGTTTGTTAAACAATGGTAAGGTATCTACCTCAACAGAAACAAAATAATCAAATAATATTGTGGGCCCTCACGCGCTCTCACCAAACACACACACACCTCAAGTGCTACAGTCTTTCTGCTAGCAAACCCCTCGTTGCAGGCCTGAGTCGTGGCTCGGGTGCGTTGGGACCTAAAACAATATGGTCGCTTCACTTGTTGCCAAGCAGTAAAAATAAAAGCACGTGCAAACAACAGTACTCACACCTCCAGGCAGTTCAAGGGGATAGCGGGGAAACTGGGTCACGGCTACCAGCAGGCCATGGCAGCAGCACTCACAGTCGTCCTTTCCACGTGCTCCCACGTGAACACATAACTTCAGCACACCAGCAGAAGGGGCCTCTCTGACACGCCAGCAAGACGTCCGTCTCCTCCTACTGAATCACACAACCCCGCTAAATGCCAGTTCACACGCGTTAACATTCAATCTTAGCATTAGCTTAATAAATAAAAACAGAGCAGAACAAGAGCTTAGCGAATATGCTAGGCTACGCTAGCGGCTAGTCGCGGTTAGCAGTTAGCCTGTTTTACACAATAACATTGGGTTCAAGTGTCAGACAAAATTCACATTTACCTCACAGTAGGGTACAACAGTTCTCGACTCCAGTTAACTATCCGTCAACCCGAAAATGCGTCTGTCGCCCTTCTATGAACTCTGCGTTCACTCGACACTGTTCAGCTCTCGTCTCTCTCGCTTCCTGCAGAGTGCACACGGCTCCCCACTTACTCCCACCCCTCTACCTGAGACTACTTCAGGGTTCACTGGAGCTGTAGTACATATCAATACCATATCAAAAATAATGACATAAACCTCAAAATACAAATAAACTGGACTTTCTGGACATTGTTTTTGCACAACACTGGTCACTATATTCTTCATTTCCAGTTAATACTTGTACAGCTGCTGTTATTGTGTATATATTTATTTATATTTAGATTTCTTCATACATTCTTATATAGTTCTATATTGTGTATTGTGTATTTTGTTGTACAGTTATTTTATTTTCAACTTTAATTTATATATTTTATCTTATTCTTCCCAGTTAAATTTACCCTTCATTCTAATTTGTGTTGTACAGTTATTTCATTTTTAACCTTAATTTATATTTTATTCCTTCCTAGTTAAATTTACCCTTTTTAATTTTTCATATTTATTTCCTATCTTATTCATAGCCTTTCCTTTTTTGTTTTCTTTAGGTCACGAGCAGTTGTCCAAGCATTTCACTACATATCGTACTGTGTATGACTGTGTACGTGACAAATAAAATTTGAATTTGAATTTGAATTTGAATTTAAAAAGGTTGTGCATTTAACTGACACACATCACATACTTTGCAGGCATTTGTATACATTCTTGAACACATTAAACATTTGCAATTAACTATCAATATTAATGAACAAATTTAAATAATGAGCTACTTATACAGCCAGGGCTACATATGCTAAACCTTTACTTACTCTCTGTAATTCCCAGGTGCTTGGGGAATACTCTCATTTGAGGGAGGATCTTGAACCTGCTGAAGTCCTGAGCCTGCTAGCCAAACTTTTGGACATGAAAAACAGCAGCAGTGAAACCAAGAGCTGGGTCCTCATGGCCATGACCAAACTCTGCAAAGGTGGTGCTGATGCTTCTGTAACTCAGGAGGTTTCTGAGACATACAGCAGCTCCTTGGATACAGTGCTGAGACAAAGGGCGCATGAGTTGCAGTACCTCAGCCAAGACCCTGAACTAAGAGCCAGGGTGTTGCCACGAGGTGCCAAACCAGAGACTCTGGAGGTAACGTGTTTAACTTGTTTGCAGTGAGCAGAGAACCCGGCCACATTAATAACATTTAAATATTAACTCTGTAGCTCTTTTCACAGTAAAAGCAGGTTAGTTGACGGTTGTGAAAACCTGCAAACACTTTATGGAAACACCCCTCAGGGTGCAAAATTGATTAGATTGATGACAGCCTTTACCGTAATCACATTATTCATTTTATGAGTAATCAAACCTGTAACATGTCTGGAGAAGTCTGAAGGGCGGAGCTCTCCAGAGAACTTCATTCAGTATCGGACTCACTTTCATTCATTTAGAGAGCAAGAAAACCAATCTCTCTTCTTTTGGCCAAGAATTTTATTTTAAACACATAAATTAGTAATTATATGTTTTTGTGTAGCTGAGCAAAGCACACAGAGCACTCAGGCGCAACGTCTTCAGTCCTGCGGCAATTTTGCGTGACTGTTTGATTGTTTTTAGGTGGATTCCTCGCTGTCATTTCTTGACAGATTTGTGTCAGAGGCGTTGGCTGCCGGCGCTGCTCCATACAAACCTCCCCACCAACGGCAGGAGGAATTAGATCAGTCAAAAGGTAAAATGTAGATAAATATCTTGGCAGCACATTCGGCATCTTGTTTGGATTTGTTCTGACTTTGTTGTCTATCTCAGCCTTGAGCCTGGAGCCCTATGGCCTTTCTCTGCCTATCAGCATGTCCTCCTGCAGCGTCACTGACAGACAGTCTCCTACACTGTTGTCCATGAGCTCGGGTCTGTCAGGGGATAGCGCTGACCTCTCACACAAAGGAGGGTATGTGGACACCACATGCATGCATTTGTTGGTGTAATCAAGTTCCTAGTTTTAGTGTTGAATTCACACTGAAGACTTGCTGTTTGTGTTTCAGCTCTTCAGCTTTGAAGCTGGATGGCATAAAGAGGGTGTGGGGAAGGGAGGGCTATCTGGTCCAGAGAGAACCTGTAGAGGAAGCTGCACAGGTTGAGGTTCCCAGTCCCATTCAGTCTCCCGGCCGGCAGGGCGAAGGCGACAGTTTGCACAGCCAAACTCCAACTCAGACACCGACCCCAGAGCCTGAACAAGAGAAACAGCAGCTGGCTTCTTCGCTGTTTGTTGGCCTGGCTTCCCAAAGCTCTGTGTCTCTGGTGAGGTTATCAGTCCATATACCATATGTGCAAAGAGCAAGCATCAGCTTATGGTTCAGACTGTTCTGATTTTTATGTGGAGGATCACCGAAAACACTTTAGCCACAGGAGTTTTAGGGCATCAGGTCAGAGTTTAAACTGTCACCGGAGTCAGTTATGCTGTAAACAAGCTCATCACTTGTACATGTCATAATGTGCCTACTGACAGCACATTTAACATACAATTAAAATGAATATTTTTTTTTGGCCTCGACAACTCAGTCTGTGCTTATCACCCAACTCACCAGATTTGCCTGCCTTTAATTCATTCATTCTTTTGAAGGGTCATCATTTTGAAATGAGGAGGAGATAAAGCATGCATCACCCACAAGGGCAGTGGGGTAGAACAGGAGTTCCTCTGATTCAAAAATAGCAGCCACACTGAAAACATTGGAGTGTTGCCAAAGGAGATGATCTTTAAGGAGCATTTAAATCAGTGACGGTTTTTGATATTTATGGCCAGAGTTGTGGAACTTTATGATCGCACTTCATCCCTGAAGGTAGCCCTGAATAAAATATGTGTTAATCTATTTTTACATTTTTGGCAATTTCAACATAGAGGGCAACAAAGAGGACCGGATGAACACTCGTCTGTTTTTATTATCAAAATTAATGATGATGAACCAAACATTTCTTACATTTTTGTGAGGCCCATTTAGCTACTCGGTGAGTCTAAGATGAGACAAAAGGTGTTGCTTTTTAGAACATATTCAATGATTGGCTGAACATTTTCTCGGGTGGTAGGATCTACTAATGCTATTAATTTAAGGATGTCAAACTCATTTTACATCATAGACCACATGCAGCGCACTTTGATCTTAAGTGGGCCAGATCTTTGAAATTACATGATAAATGCATAAAAAGTTCTAGTAGTTCTTTCATTTAAACTTTCATTTAAACTTGCATAGGTATGTCTTGAACACGTTTCAAAGTCCATTGGAGACCTTGCAGGGCCAATTCTCATTTAAAACCCCTGCTATAAGTGAAAGTGCTTAACGTGGAGCTATTTGTGCAGCTATTTGCATTGCTGATTCTGAACATTTTTCCTACATATATGTGTTTTTGCTTCTAACAGATGGGAAAATCTGAGCCGATGCCACAGCGATTCCGAAGAAAAGCCAAAGGTCAAGGTCTGGGCTCGTCCTTTATCGCAAACGAGCAAATATCCAGCTCCCTCATCTCTCCTCCCAGTGCTGTAGATAACCTGCTGTGTAACAACCTACTAGACTCCAACAACGCCTCAGAGCTGGCCGAACAGACATCTCAGCTCTCTCAGAGCCTCACTACTGCTAATGGCACCTGTCACGCAGAGGCAGAGTTAACTGAATCTGACACAAAGGGATGTAACCCTGCTCTCCGCAGGGATAACTGTGTGGTAGCTGCTGGTCCTGGTCCACATAACGACCCAGGCAGACTAACAGAAGTGTGTCTGGATTCTTATCTTCCTGCAGAGCTTTCTGGCCTTTCACACTCAGAAATCGCTCCCTTGTGTGCCAACCAAAGCCTGAATCTCTCAGCCTGTCATGTGCAGAAGGAAGATTCATTAATATTAGTTGTTTTTATTATGAACTCCTCCGAGTCTGCCATACAACAGATGCTGCTTCAGGTCGACTCTGAAGAACTTGAGGTAAATTATTCAGTAGAAAATTATCAATAGAGTCGTTTGGTGTCCATTAGTCTTTTATAATGAGGTTGCTTCGTTGTATTGTTTATTTTTAGGTATCCTGCCTATGTGATAGTCCAGCGGGGGAGGTGACAAGCTACAGTGTAGCAGTGGGCCAGTATTCTCTAACTGTGAAGAGGCCTGCGGTTCACGTCGAGGTGGTCGGGACGGTATCTTACCAGCTGCCTGCTGGGACGTCTCAGTCATTGCAGTTTTCATATAAAGTCCCTTTAACCAGCTTCATCAGGTGAGATATGTAGTGCTCGTATTTGAAGTGCAGCATTTAAGTGACATAAAATTAATCCAAGTTTCCTGCAGGCCTTTTGTGGTGTCCACAGAGGAATATGGGACGATGTGGCTTTCCTTCTCTCACGACACAAAGCAGAATCTGACGTTGATAAATGACAACCAAGAACCTCTCACAGCCACTCTGAATGCTCTGAAGAAGAAGCTCCAGCTTCATGTTGTGGAAGTTATAGGTGAATGAACATTTGTTTCCTGCTCGTATTCAAGCTGTTCAAACTGAGAGTATCATTTTATGCTTAATGCATATAAAAGCAGCATTCACATCAACATGTGTGTGTTAGAATATTCACCAACTCATCTGTGGTAACTACTGTTTATTTATTCTTAACATTAGGAATAACTGTTTTAAAAAACTACATTAATTAAAAAGATGAGATAATGCAGCTTGACTATACGTCAAATATGCCTCTAATGAGGTGTACTTAGGAGTTTATGAAGAAAACTTACAACTTTAACTTTCGCTTGTATGCAGCATGAACATCATTAAATAACACGGCGGTACCAATAAACAGCATTACAAAGGGGAAGAAGAAGAAGATTTTAAAATTGCATATAGAAAAGGAGACATAGATATTAATGTGTCCTATACTTTTTGCTGAGTAACCTTCATTGTTTTCTGCTCAGGCATGGAAGGAATCGTAGCTTGCCGTCTCCTTCAGGATCTGCCGTGTCTGATGCATTGCCGGGTGAATGCCGGCTGGCTGGCTGTCTGGCTGCGGTCGCCGGTGCCCGACCTGCCCGACTGCCTGATCTACCACTGCCAGAGAGCTTTACAGAGCCTCTGAGACTCAGAGCTGCAGCACCACTCACCACCACTGAAACCACTGAGGAACTAAACCCACTAGACCCTCACTGAAGAGGAAGGTACACAGAGCTGAAGTGCTGAACAGAAAAGGAGAAACCTGCTGTTGTGGCTTTTGATCTTTATTTTGCGGTCTTTATGAATTTCACGCAAAGTTATTTAGTAAGATTTGGTTTTATTTATTTGGCAGAACTATAACTCATTGAAAGACATGGCAGGTTAAAAGCTCAGGGTCAAATGATGGTGTTTAATCATCTGTGGGTGTTTCATTATTGCCTTTTAGTCGTGAAAGAGCTCCATAATCACTAAACAATTGAAGCCTTCTTCCTGGTTAAATTCTGATGGTATGCTTTGTATAACAGAAAATTCTCAAAGTGTAAAATAATGAAGTTCTCAGTTGTTTCTTTTTCCTGTACACCAGAGAGAAGATATATATTTTTTGTGATCTGAAATACATTTTCTAGGCTACAACAATCATAACAGTGGAGCGAGTAAGTCCACAGTCACTTGTCCCTCTTCCACTTTCACATTTACAACAGATGCATTGAAGAAAAGATAGTGTAGCAACTTCAGTGTATGAATAACCACAGACAAATCAGAAGGATTACATGACGGCCACGGCAGAGAAACTGAAGGATCATGTCATCACTAAGCCACTTTCTATTAGTTCGTTAGCCAAGCATGGTTGCTAAATATGCAGCACTAACCAAAAATGGCCCCTTGAGGCTGATTGATTGCTTCTCTCTCCAAAAGACCAGCACGGTGGCTGATAAAATGCAAACGTTGCGGTTTCAAAATTAGCAGCACCACTATATACATTCTACACCTTTAACATATTAGCCCTATTGAGCTGTGATGGCTAATGCCCAGTAAATGTAAAGCATGCTAGCTTTAATATTTAAAGACGCTTAATGGAGATTATTTCTACTTGATCTAATCATGATCTAGCGATAAATCTCATGGTAAAACCAGCCCAACCACCTTTTCCTGCTTACAACTGAACCTCGGATTTACAGAATTGCTACACTTTTAATTTTTTTTTTACTTTCACCATAATAACAGCAGGCTGAAATGCAAATAAAACTGAAGAAAGATGCTCTCTTGTTCACTTTTTACAGACTTGTCTCATGAGATGCTAAACAGAAGTGCAGTGTTTGATTATTTTCCAAGAATCAGCAGCTTGTCCTCTGATTTTGATTTAGTCTCTTGAATGGATGAGCGCACAGTATATTTGCACTAGTTCATTTTATTTGCAGCTCTTTTGCTCCTTTATTGAAAAAGCACAGGACGATACTGACAACGACTCCACGTGGAGGTTAATAAGAAATTGAAGCATTTGATCGGTCATGTTTGGCATATTCATGAAATTTAAAGTGTTGTAAATATTTGTAAAATATCCAGTTGGCCTGCTCGCGGCTGACGTGAACTTCCCCTTTTTTCTTTCTGACACGTACAGTGAGCGGTCTGTCTTGGACGGTATGGACTGATTATTTAAGCACTCATGTTTCTCATTAGGTGGATGTTAAGGGTTGTTATATTTTTGTATGACTGCAGTATTAAAAGAACATATTTATGCGTTTATATTCTTACAAAATGTTTACATGCATTTCACTGAAAGAAAGGGAACCATTGTTCTTCATGTGCTGTTTGACTGGTCTGTGCCAGATTACACCTGTATGTTTCTTTGACATGTTTTGGCTTGTTTTAAGTAATTCAGCCTGAAGGGAAAGTTTGCTTTCTGCGTTTCTTCTATGCCTGTGTGCTGGTTTGAAGCACAGTGTGATGCTAACAGTGTCTCTAATACTCAGTTTTAACCCTACGCCTTATGTTTTAATGCCAGTACGGCATGTTTGATTTGTGCCTGTGGTACAGAGGAAAAAAAACATCCTTGTTTCTTGGAGTGCCTGTCATTACATTCAGTTAACTTATGAATAAATTCAACATGTGAAAATGACCCTTTGACTTTGACTCATTGGTTATTTAATAAATTGAGGCTCTCATGGAGTTTATGCTTATTAACACATGTATTGGGTGTGAAACAGGAAGTAATAATACGAAAATTTATATGAACTACTGATTCTGCACAATAATGAAAATGAATATTTAAAATGAGCTTTTTTATGTGAAGTTGTTTGCATGGTGAAGCTGAAGTATATACAGCATTATAGCATATTTCTACACTGATTATATAACATAGAAATACCCACAAAGGCAAAGTAAATGCAGATTTTATTTACGGTAAATCATTCATGAAAAGGGTTATTGTTCTTAGCCATAATGTACTTTTTCTATAGCTTTATTTTTAGTTATATAAACTAAAAAACCTTTTTTAAAAATCAGGCATAATGTTGGGTAATTACAAAACCACAGAGTAAAAAGTCTCAAGTTAATTTGACCAAATTTGTCAACACAGCCAAAAATGAGACTACACTGAGTACCCGGAGAGATCATGCCCAAGCCAGGTGGTGGAGTTGAACTCAGGACCAATCACTGTGCCACCATTGCAACAGTTTACTGTAGTTTGAGAAATTTTGAGAAAGGTTCATAGCGTGAGATTCTGTAGCTGAGCAGCTCCTGTAGTAATGTAATGTTTGGGTGACCCACTTACAAAACAACAGATGCTAAATGAGATGAGAAGAAACTGATATCAAACTGAAAACATAATACAAATAAAACTAATGTAAATACAGAACCATTGCTCCTCTGCATGTGATTTTTTTCTTCAGTTATTTCAATCATTGTAAATGCATCTTTATTAAATGTATGAGCTGTGTACACTGTCAAAACATTAATCAGAAATCTATACTTAACAAGTGTACTTTGTTAAAGATTAGTAAAGTTTAATTTGGAGTACATGTGCTGTTAATACAAATTTACTGTGAGTATTTCCTAGTACAGGACTTCATTAAGGCCTTTAAACCCATTTCAAGATGTTTTCATCTGAAGTGTAAAAAGCGCCGTTATGTTTCGCAGCTTGATATTGTGGGGTTATGTCATTCGTGGGATGAAGCGCATGGCCAGGATGTGCTCGTCGTTCACTGGCTGCTGTGACAGGTTGTTGGTCTGCTTGATGCTGTTGAACGTGCAGCCTTGACGAGGACACACAGTGTACCGAGACAGGAGAGTGACCAGGATGGCCTTCATCATCACCATGGCGATGTGTTTGCCCACACAGGAACGAGGCCCGCAGCCAAAGGGCTGGAAGTAACGATTGGGTACCTGCCAAAGAGAGAAAGCAAAGACTCAGATGTGTGTGTGTGTGTGTGTGTGCATGTTTTTTTTTTTTAGTTTAAACCATTAAACATTTATTGCTGAACTACACTCTGCTCACTTACCGTTTTTTCAAAGTTCGTGAGGTTGAACTCTTTAGGCTTGGGGAAGAATTCGGTTTTGTGCATGAGGCCAATGTTGAGAATGATGTTGGTGCCTTTCTTGATTTTTGTACCTGCGATGTCGTTGTCCTCCAGAGCTTTCCTCATTGTGAAATCGACCACAGGATGAAACCTCAAAGACTCGTTGATGAAGCTCTCCATCACTTTCAGACTTTGGTAATCGATATTTTCCACGTCTTTTTCATCTGAAAATGAAAGATGTGTCAGAATACTTCTACTCACCAGAGTGAAACTGTGAATATGGAATATTGGAAACACTGTAAAGCTGCACTAACTCAAGACGGTGTTCATCTCCTCCACTAGCTGCAGCTCTATGTCCGGGCTCTGTTTCAGCAGCATCAGCATGAAGAAGAGGCTGATGGAAAGTGTGTCGGGGGCTGCGATTACCATCTCTAGCACACACTGCCTGACATTATCTGCTGATAGCTCTCCGTAGTTCTGTTAAACACAACAGACGGGAATAAGAAAAGACAATTGGGGGGACGACAAAAATCCCTCCAAAGAGACCGACCTGGGCAAAGATGAGCTCTGTTGCAAAGTCGAGCTCGTCGTCCAGTTTCTCGGCTTCATGAATCATCTTTTTCTTAACTTCAAGCAGGCTCTCTATCGCATCTTGCAGCTCCTGTCTGTTGGCACAAAAAGCAACACAAACATTAGGTTGAAGAAATCGCAAACCACAATACTGACTTACTGTGAGATGAGGTGTCTTACGCTGCTCTCTTATGCTTGTTGTACAGCCATCCAACCTTGAAGAATATATCTGGTTTTATTAGAACTGTCTGCCAGGTCTCAAAGTAGTTGCCAATTTTCATCAAGAATTCTTTCTCTGAATTATTAAAAAGAACAACAACAACAACAACAAAAAATCAATAGATGCAGCGCCAGAGCTCATGCGTCACAATTTCTTGCAGATAGTATGCGGTTTTAGGAATCTATGTGCAGTAAACATGCAATTGACCATTTAACGGCACTCCTAGGAACAGCCTGTTGGAGATGTCCAAAATGATGGCTCTCAGGAGACTGAGAGTATCCACATGTCCAGAGGGGTCAGTCATATCCTGTAAGTTGTCCAGGTGTTTGGCTGTGGAGCTCACACAGATTCCTACGGTCCTCTGCAGGCCGGGTCCAGTCAGAGCTGCACAGTAACATTCAGTAGCTCCACAGTTCAAGAAAGCAATAGTCTAACCACAGTATGTGCTGTCAGTGTGTGGTAATCGCTCACCTTTAGAAAAATATGTTCTCACTTTTTTCCAAAGCAGGACATCACTGTTGAAAATGATACCATTTCCGTACATGCCGATGCACTCGAGTCCTTTTTTGCTCCCAAATCTGGAGGTGTAGTGGGCACTCCTCAAAACGTGGTACACTTCAGAGGACCTGCAGAAGAAACCAGGCTTTACCTTTATCTGAAAATTTACTGTAAAACAAGTTCGGTTTACTCTAAAAAACAAAAACAAAAAAAACAACCCACTTGCCTGCTCAAAATCAGGGTCTCCTCTCCGTTTATCCACACCCGCACAATGCTCCCATATTTGTTGTTGTAGTAGTTACATGCTGTTCCAATCCCAGACCAGATGAACCTGCTGTAGGAGAGAATGGGACCGAGTCCTGCTAAGAAGGAAGGGCCTGACAGAGAGAAATAGGTTATGATAGTAGACTCCCACTTCTACTGCAAATTAGCAAGAACCTTGTCTGTTGAGTTTAATTTGAGAAAGATAGTGTATTTTTTTTTGGGATAGCTGCCAGGCTCTGATCTTAGTGTATAGGAGAGTGGCAAGTAAGGACGGCACTCTTTGTTCTGTGTGTAACTGTTATTTGACTTCTGCATGAACCATTTTCATCAGTATACAGGAATTTGCACCTGGAGCTGCAAAACAGAGACTGTTTGTGATAGTTTTAATAGACAAGGAACACGCTCTGTGATGGTTGAGTAAACCTTGTTTTGTCATTGATGCAGACCTTCTGTGTATATGAGGGTTTCCCTTTCTTTGTCATTAGATGCTTGCTGACTTTACTCTGTATCTGATTCCTTCGCAGTGGATGGCTAAATGATATAAAAAGACACTTTGGAGCCTTTAATTAATATGGTATATAAATACTTATAGTATATAGTATATATAACTCTATGTGTATGTATATATATATATATATATATATATATATATATATAGTTATTTAGGATGAATAATAGGATTTGATAAATAAGGTAAAGATTTTTTAATTGCAATTTGAAGTGTATTTAGAGTGTAATTACTGTAATTACTGTACTAACTATAAGTATTTATAGTTAGTACATTTATATATTTATAGTTACATATTTATAGTTAGTATTTATAGCTGCTGTATCATCCATGTGCTCTCTGGCAAACTTCAGACGGGCCTGGACATGCACTGGCTTCAGCAGCGGAACACGTCTGGCACTGCGGGATTTGATTCCCTGCCGTTGTAGTGTGTTACTGATGGTGACCTTTGTTACTTTGGTCCCAGCTCTCTGCAGGTCATTCACCAGGTCCCCCCGTGTGGTTCTGGGATCTTTGCTCACCGTTCTCATGATCATTTTGACCCCACGGGATGAGATCTTGCGTGGAGCCCCAGATCGAGGGAGATTATCAGTGGTCTTGTATGTCAGGTGCCATTCATACAGGTAACGAGTGGGGGACAGAAAAGCTTCTTACAGAAGACGTTACAGGTCTGTGAGAGCCAGAGATTTTCCTTGTTTGAGGTGACCAAATACTTATTTTCCACCCTAATTTACGAATAAATTCTTTACAAATCCTACCATGTGAATTCATGGATTTTTTTTCACATTCTGTCTCTCACAGTTGAAGTGTACCTCTGGTGCAAATTACTGACCTCTGTCATCAGTTTAAGTGGGGGAACTTGCACAATCGGTGGCTGACTAAATACTTTTTTGCCCCACTGTATATATATATATATATATATAGTATACACACACACTCATATTGATATAATGTTGATATAATGGAATAATATGTTCCTTATAGAGAGATATTTAGGATGAATAATAGGATTTGATAAATAAGGTAAAGATTTTTTAATTGTAATTTGAAGTGTATTTAGAGTGTAATTACTGTAATTACTGTACTAACTATAAGTATTTATATACCATATTAATTAAAGGCTCCCTGGGGCGCACTCTGTCAGTGCGCCCCAGGGCAGCTGTGGCTACAATGTAGCTTGCCATTGCCAGTGTGTGAATGTGTGTGTGAATGGGTGAATGACTGAATGTAGTGTAAAGCGCTTTGGGGTCCTTAGGGACTGAGTAAAGCGCTATACAAATACAGGCCATTTACCATTTATTTATATATATATATATTTATATATATATATATATATATATATATATATATATATATATATATATAAATATATATATATATATTAGTGCCTACCTGGTATGTGTGACTGTTTTCTTTGTCTCCAGGTGGTGAAAAGCAACAGCAACAGCAGCAGAAGTAGCAGGACAGCAGTGACTTCTGACGCTCTATCAGCCACCATGGGGCCAGCGATGAGCTCCTCTACCGGCAGCATCCTCTGCATTTCTCTAGCACTGAGCCACATTCAAATCAAAATACACCCACATCAACCTTTATCATTAACTGTTTGTATTACTGAAGTAGTTAGCATCAAATATACAGTAATTACAGACATCATTATGATTTTTTTTCATGATGATCTCTGTTATCTTACAATTATAGGGTCATTAGCCCTTATCTTACTTATTGTCTTTGATATTTTCTAAACTATTTATACCTTTATAGTTATTTTACAATTACAGTATTTTGTCATGTATCTTAAGTTTTTCATCACTGTGCTGCAGAAAATTGAACAACATGAATTTGCTGCTGTCAGACTGCATCAGAAGGACACTGATGAGCAGCGAAATGTGAGCTCATTATAAATAAATAGACTAAATAAGCAAGATGCCAGACGCAGAAACTGATTTAATATTAAAGTCTAATATCAAACACAGTGTCTCAATTCAAGGTCCAAATACAAAAAATATATATATATAAAATCTAAATTTAAAAAAATTAACAGTCTATGTGAGAGGTTTGCTTCATAAATCTTTGTAACAAAAAAAGGTTGAATAATTCTACTTACTTCTCTTTCCTCTCCTGCTCCAGTCCAACTTAGAGTATAATTTGAAGAGGTGCAGTACTTCCTCTACTGGTTTTAAAGGTGACCAGCATCCTTTGTGCAAATAAATCCAGTGTTTCAAGTGTTTATAAATCCTTTGGCTGAGCTTTCACTTTAACAGTTGCCTGGAGACGTGGTCACTTGAGGGTTACAAGCACCATGGCAGAGGAGTGAACCTGAGACACAGCAGTGCATATCTGAACCACAAAGCAGTTTCCAGCAGAACAAAGGAGGTGCTTTTTATTCATAAGAATGGAGAACCTGCAAGGCTTTCACTGGTTGTGCTCTGCATTAGTGTTTAGATGGGCTTACTTCACATTTAGCTTTGTTGCACCCAGAGAAACCCCACTGTCCAATTCATCAACCCGGGAGGCTTTTGAAAGGGAAATTAATTAGCTGGGTCAGACTGACCTGTGTCAAAGGAGACAAGGACTTACTCAGGAGTTCAGAAAGGGAAAAGAAGAATTAAAAAATGTCATAATTATATTCTTAAAAGCTCAGTTTTAATAATTTAATCTAAAAGTGCTGTCAAAGTGATTGATTGATTGCATGTTAGTTAGTCCAGTGTAAGAAATCATAGTTGCAAAGTTGAAAGGAAAAAACACTGTTCATGGAAAGCTTTTGTGAATGAGCTGGCTTTCATGCTTGGTACCTGTGAATAGCTGGTATGCCCTGTTTAAAGATACTGGCCACACATCTAGGGGTGGATGTGTTGGTCTTGCTCTGAAATTAGCAACAGAAGCTACAATGACCTCTTCCCCCCACCCCCGAAAAAGCAGCAAATCAAAAATCAATCAAAAAAAATGTAACATTGACTATTTACGAAACTTTCAATTTCGAAATTCATATTGCAATGAATAGAAAAAAACAAAACCCTTTCATAAAAAGGATATTCTGACACCCACACATGTACATCCGCACACTCGCAGACATTTGCTGAAAGCTCTCTGAAAGTTCTTTTGTAGATCCCAACAATGTGTCCCTTGTTCGAAGCTTATTTATTCCACTTCCATGTAATTTTGAGTAGGACAAGCTAGTGAAAATGCTGAGGAAAACAGGCACCAGAATGATGGGAAGCCCTATGCTGTCTGGAGGATGTGTCATTCTGGAAATATGTCCATTAGCTGCATTTAAATCATGCAAGCCTACAGATTTCAGCAGTCTTGCAGATGTTTATTATTATGCAATGCATCACGTGTCTCTCTCTCTCGCTGTAGTTCCAGGCAGATTTTGACATGTTTATTCCTCTCCAACTGCTCTACTGTGGTTTCTCTCTGACGTGTCATCTGCTGGCAGGTGTTCAGAAATGTGCTGTATGTGCTTCTGAATTACACAGCCCGGATCACTGTGCAGCGAGGACCAAGGAACGGGGCACAAACATGAAAGAGGGAAGTGTTGTTTCTCCCATGTGGAAAGTGTTGCTGGTGGGGATGTGCGTGCTGCTGCTCCTGAGCACGGCAGGTTTAGTGTTTCTGCTGTTTCGGCAGAAAGAGTTGGCAGATGAGCTGTTTAGGCTGGAGTCCCAGATGCAGGAGCTGACAGAGAGCTGCAGGTTGCGGACGGGAATCCTGCCCATCGACCCCGGAGAGGCCCGAGAGTTCAGGAAGCTCCACCGCCGCAGGAGAAACCAGGAAGAAGATCCAATGCAAAGCGAAGATCAGAAGGATATGCTGATGCTCATGACATACTCTATGGTTCCTGTAAGACATCAGCATGCTTGGATGTTTCTGTAGGACTGTGAATACTAATGCTAAAAGTTGTTTACTCTATTATGACAAAAACAGAATTTTTTTATTTTTCCAGAGTTTGGTGTCTTTAATACGATCACGTGAGGCATCTCCTTGCAATCTAAGAAATCCAGGAGTCTGTTGTAACCATTAACAAATTTCTAGTCTTGAGTGCTTCCTGGAAAAGTACTTTGTGCTGTGAAGAGTGACTGCTCCTCCCTCGGCTCCACTTTCTTCCACTACAAAACTGGCATTTCTTCAAAGCCGTGCTACTGTATATTTTGTGAGGGAGCCGGGGGCAGTATCATTGTTTTTATTAACAATTAATCTTCACTTTCAGTTTGTTTCATCTAAAGCCTAAAGATTAAAAGAACAGCAGACATTTAAGAAGTGAGAAAATTTTAGGGAATTTTAGTTGTTGTTGTTGTTATACTCTAACTGCTTCAGCTCTGTTAACGAGAATGATTCTTTTGCTGGATTTTGGGAATAAACACTGAACATGGCAAAAGATTAGGAGAGGGAGAAGGTCAGGGAGAAGATCTGGCGTTCTGGTTCGACTGAGACGGCGCACTTACAGACCACCGTTACCCAGTTTATTACTGGCTAATATGCAGTCTCTGGAGAACAAGCTGTGCGAGCTTCGGGCACGGATCTCATTCCAGCGAGAGATGCGGGACTGCTGCGTGATCTGCCTCACAGAAACCTGGCTATCGGACAAAGTACCGGACTCCGCAATACAACTGCCGGGTTTCTCTGTGCACCGCGCGGACAGGTCACAGGATCTTACTGGGAAAAGCAGAGGCGGTGGTGTGTGTTTCATGATCAACAACAGCTGGTGTGATTATGCGAACGTGCACCCGGTCAAATCCTTCTGCTCACCGGACCTGGAGTACCTGATGATTAAGTGCCGGCCATTCTGGCTACCGAGGGAATTTACAGCAGTGATTATTACGGCTGTTTACATTCCCCCACAAGCCGACACTGACCGTGCACTCAGGGAACTGTACAGCGCGATCAGCAGCGAGGAAACCGCACACCCAGAGGCAGCGTTTATCACAGCCGGAGACTTTAATAAGGGAAACCTGAAGAAAGTCTCACCAAAACTCCATCAACACATCCTTTTCAACACACGTGGAAACCGGCAACTCGACCACTGTTACACCTCTTTCCGGGATGCGTACAAAGCCCTCCCCCGCGCCCCATTCGGCCAATCAGATCACTGCTCCATCCTGCTCCTGCCCGCCTACAGGCAGAAGCTGAAACAGGAAGCTCCAACCCGGAGGGCGGTGCACTGTTGGACGGACCAATCGGAGTCTGCGCTGCGGGACTGTTTTGATCACGCGGACTGGGAAATGTTTCACGTGGCCGCCAGAGACATTGATGAATACACAGACTCAGTCTGTGGATTTATCAGGAAATGCGTGGAAGATGTCGTCCCATCCAGAACAGTCAAATCCTTCCCAAATCAAAAACCCTGGATTAACGGAGATGTTCGCGCGGCACTGGCGGCACGGAGCACCGCCTTTGCCTCCGCGAACACATCGGACTACAAACACGCACATTACCAACTCCGGAAGACGATCAAAGCAGCCAAACGTGAGTACAGGGACAGGGTGGAACAACAGTTTGACAACCCTCGGAGTATGTGGCAGGGACTAAACACGATCACAGACTTTAGAGGGAAAACCAGCACACCGCAGACCACGGCCTCTCTGTGTGAGGATCTAAACGTATTCTACGCTAGATTCGACACAGCGAACACCATGAGACCGGACAGTGTGCGCACCGCGGATGACGTCAGTGCACACACTGTGTCTGAGGAGGATGTGCGGAAGTGCTTCAGGAAGGTGAACGCACGCAAAGCTACTGGTCCGGACGGGATTCCCGGCCGCGTCCTCAGGTCATGCGCGGCTCACCTGGCTGGAGTGTTCACGCACATCTTCAACCTTTCCCTCTCTCTGTCTGTAGTCCCAGCCTGCTTCAAAATGGCCACCATCGTCCCTGTATCCAAATCCTCCACCATCTCCTCATTGAACGACTGGCGACCTGTAGCCCTGACCCCCATCGTAAGCAAATGCTTCGAGAAGCTGGTCAGGGACTTCATCTGCTCTGCACTACCCGACTCACTGGACCCTCTACAGTTTGCATACCGCCACAACAGGTCCACTGATGATGCCATAGCCCTGACACTACACACTGCCCTGTCACACCTGGAGAAGAGAGACACGTATGTGAGGATGCTGTTTGTAGATTACAGCTCAGCATTCAATACCATCATTCCCTCGAAGCTGGACAGGAAACTGCAGGATCTAGGACTGAGCAGCTCCCTCTGCAGCTGGATCCTTAGCTTCCTGTCTGACAGACGCCAGGTGGTCAGACTGGGCAGCATCACCTCATCCCCCATCACACTGAACACTGGTGCTCCACAGGGGTGTGTACTGAGCCCTCTCCTGTACTCACTCTACACCTACGACTGCACAGCCACTAACAGCTCCAACATCATTGTGAAGTTTGCGGACGACACTACAGTGGTGGGTCTTATCACCAACGGTGATGAGACGGCTTACAGGGAGGAGGTCAGCGCCCTGACCCACTGGTGTCAAGACAACCATCTCACCCTCAACGTCGCAAAGACAAAGGAGTTGATAGTGGACTTCCGGAGGTGCAGAGAAGTACACACCCCCATCACCATCAACGGCGCTGCTGTGGAGAGAGTGAGCAGCTTCCGGTTCCTTGGCGTACACCTGGCTGAGGATCTTACGTGGTCAGTACACACAAACAAAACAGTGAAGAAGGCCCAGCAGCGCCTCTTCTTTCTCAGGAGACTGAAAAGATTCGGCATGAGCCCCCGCATCCTCAGGACCTTCTATCGCTGTGCCATTGAGAGCATCCTCACTGGATGCATCACCACCTGGTATGGCAACAGCACCGCCTACAACTGCAAAGCTCTCCAGCGAGTAGTGCGGTGCTCTGAACGGATAATTGGAGGTGAGCTTCCCTCCCTCCAAGACATCTACAGGAAGCGCTGCCTGAGGAAAGCGGGGAGGATCATCAAGGACTCCAGTCACCCCAGCCATAAACTGTTCAGACTGCTTCCATCAGGAAGGAGGTTCTGCAGCATCCGGTCCCGTACCAGCAGACTGAGAGACAGCTTTTTCCATCAGGCCATCAGACTGCTGAACACGTCATAGACACCTCAGCTTCACTACTGGAACTTTAACATTATGCACTCCACACTGTATATAAATGCCACTTGTTTTGCACATATTCAACTCTGTATATTTTATATATTTTATTATTATTATTATTATTATTTTATTTTTTACTATTTAATTTGTAAAAATGTGTATATACACACACACACACACACACACACACACACACACACACACACACACGTAGGAAAATATTTAGTATACACATCCAGAAATGCATACACTATTATATATTGTACATATATTTATTAGTTTCAGGTTGGCCATTCTTGTATTTTGCTCGTTTGTGTTGTTGTGTTTGCACATCTCTGTTGCTTGTGGGGCTCGCACACAAGAATTTCACTCGCATGTGCTGTGCCAGTGTGCCTGCACATGTGATGTGACAATAAAAAGTGATTTGATTTGATTTGAAGATTAAAATATAGACCTTTAGAAAACACCCTGTCCTTTCTGTGTTAACAGGGCCTAACTCAAATGGCCCTATATGTGGTTAACTTACACCTAAATCAAAACTTTCCTCATGCCTGTCTTTTTCTTTATTTCAGGTCAAAGCCTTCACAGACATGTGCAGGAGCTCCAAAGGAATTTGTTTAACAGGTGCACATCATAAAAACATGCATCTCCACTGTTTTCATTTGCGTATTTACTGCCCATAGTTGTTGTTGTTGTTTTTTTTAAATATGTGAATTGTTTTTTTCTTTCCAGGCCCACCTGGACCCCCAGGTAAAAACTGAAATTTAAATTTACTGAGTAAATTTACTCAAATTATGCTAAATTCCTACTGCATTACAAAGTGTTTTTGTTCTGTCAGGTAAACCTGGTTCACCTGGACCCCCAGGTCCACCGGGGCCAGAGGGGAGACGAGGTAGAAAAGGTGAGAACTTTTATATGTCTAAGAAATCTGAGAACCCATCTCCTCTCCCATTCAGCGAAAAGCTGTATGAAAACAACCAAATTTGCAGAACAGAAGCTTCTCGTGCATTTCAAACAGTCTTTCATTGTTCCTGCTGTGATTGCACAACACGAGCATCCCACTCACTGTCTGCAAGAAACTTGTATTTAGCTGCCACATAGCTGTTTACTGCAGTGGGATAAGTGTTTGCTGCACTGATTAGCACTGATTAGCCCAAATTATAGTATTTTTGTTGTTTTGAAACTGAAAATTGCAGTGTGGGCAATGTTTTTTTGTTTTTTTTTAACTTTCACTCATTCACTGTATCTTTTTACCAACTCTGCATGGCTTAAACTCTGAGATTAATCTGAGATTCTGAAGAAATTTAGGTTTTTGAACTAACATGAAGCTCTTGATGAATACTCAGGGAGCCTGACATTACCTTAAAAGACTGTTAACTGTTATTGGTTCCTTTTCCTTCCTTCAACTCTTCAGTCTTTTTGTGATGTGTTAAATTTATGCTAAGTAGGGCTAATCCTTACTTCTCTTTTCTAAACTGAGTAGCTTTTGTCATTTTTCAGGCCTGCTTCCAGAACAAAATAACTGGGTGTGCATCCAATGGCGTGTCCAGCGGGGTGGCCTGGGGGGGCACAGGCCACCCCCCCAACCAGACTGGCCACCCCAGGTGCCACCCCAAAGGCAGAACAATACAATTCAATCAAATATCAAATGTCCGATTATGTTTTCACGGTGAAGCTCAGATATCCGAGTGTAAGTGAATGCAGCATCGGCTTCTGCGCTACGTGCATCACGTTGGCAAAGGTAGGAGAGCCAAGCACGAAAGATGGCACCGCAGGAAACAATTTTTCGGTGAAAGAAAATGAGGACAGAATAAATGTCCCGGTAAGTAATATTAAGTTTGTTGAGTTTAGTAAACTTCGGTGAAATTAGAATACCAAGGAAAAAATAACACTTAAAGAATTATTGCAGCCGTCGAATATTTCAGACAGTATGCTACTGAGGGCAGCTAACATAAGAGTTATGAGTTATAAGATATAATCTAAGTCGTAACATTGCTGTATGGAGCTGCAGATTTGGTTGCAGGTTAACATAGCTGGACTGGCCATCGGGCATACCGGGCATATCCCCAGTGACTTATTTTTTATTTTTATTTTGTAAGGGCATGAACAATGAGAGGTGGTGGATTGGCCAGATGCAGGTCGATGTGTAAAAATAACTCAGTTGTTTGGTGGTGGCTATGGCGGGGCTTCCACAGAGGCCAGCAGGTGGATGAGGGAAGGGGAGGCAGGAGGAGAGACCCGAGGCAGCCGCCGGTCCGAGTGTCAGGTGAACTGAACTTCAGGTAAGAAGTTATGAGCTGCAGTCTATCTGGGTCAGATATAAACTAAGTTTAGGTGGAGTTTATTTTTGTTGTGCTGACTTTTTACCGTCAGTTGCAATAACTCATACTGCCCGAGCTAGCATGACGGAGTTTCTGTACAGCTGTTCAGTTGCTATGATGTTACTGATAGTGAACTTTATTTTATTCATAAGGTTAGTTAGTAGAGTTGCCAACGGCTCCTTAAAAATGGAATGGTCCCTCATTCAGAGAAAATATTATGCGTTTGGTATTGAGCTGAGAAGAGACGCAGTTTGTCCCGAACTTTAGCTAGAATGGAAAAAGACAAAGCTGGATTTATTCTGTGTGTTTACGCTGCACAGCTGCCTCTTCTCTCATCTCCCCCTCCCTCTTCTGTTGCTACTTCAATCATGAAACTGATCAATGATCAGCTTTTCTCTCTTGTTTATTTATCGCCCACTTTGTGCCAGAAAGAGGAAACCAGCAGATGTCGCGCTAAACAACAGCAGCACGTTTAAGCTTGATCAGCTGTTGTTAGAATTTATTTAATATTAATTTCCAGTATCAGCTGATGTTTGCTGGAGCCACAGCTGTAAAGCTGCTGGTCATGATGTCGGTTTGGATATGTGGTGAGAGGGAAACATGAAGATGAAACCAGGAGATGCCCTTACTGGATCATCAGAGCTGAACAGGTGATGGAGAAACAGGTTTAGGTGACATGAATGAGTTGAAGGGAAGTTATGAACTGTTTCTGAGAGACAAATAACACCAGGATCCTTTTTTACGTAGCTGACAGCTGGTAACTGTGCAGGGGCGGGTCTAGCAAAGTTATGCCAGGGGGCCAGGTAGGGAATTAACAGGGAGAGGTGGGCACAAAGAAATACTTTTCTTTCTTATTCTCATTTAAAATATCTCGCTTTTATTAAATAATTATCTAAATCTTACAACCAAAGTTTTTATCTGATGTAAAATGTATAGAAATCATACATATACCAACAAGACAGTGTACATCACTGTCACAACAGCATTTGTTTTCATTCAAAGGCTTTATGGTTTTAATACCTGGGGGGCCGGTCTCTAGTCAAAATGCCCGATTTTCTGTCCCGGTCCAGCCCTGCAGGTTAATACTGGCAGTGTCACCATGCCAGCTGACTGTATTTCATCGTCAGCCAGTGTTGTTCTTTATCAATATTACCAAAGTTTACCATAAGGCAGCATAGCAAGTATTTACTTGCTTTCAGGTTTTATTCAAATGTTAGTCTTTTCAGTTGTTTCTCCACTTTTTTCCTGTTTCAAAATCAAACACCAGTTTGTGAGAAGATTATCTTCTTTTTTTAAATAGGCAGATAAAATTTTACATTGGCATTGGCTAATTTGTCAATTGTTTGTTACAAATGTTCGTATTTTAATATTCAAAAATGTTTTTGCCCAAAACATATGTGCACTACATGTCAGTAAAAATACTATGCAAATATTGCTGTCCTTGAATACTGAGTAAACACTGACAAAGCACTGATTGTATCTCTTGTACTTTATCAACGCAGTATCTAAAAACTTTGCACCGTAGTGGTTAAAATCTCATTCTAATAAGAGTTAAAAGCTCATTCGGTTATTAGGTTTATAGGATTATTGAATTATGGTTAATGGTTGGTAGAATTTTTTTTTTAAACATTATCTGCCAATTACATCTGCCACCCTTCTCCAAATCTGTGCCCCTACCTGGCCCCCCCAACAAAAATTTTCTAGACACGCCACTGTGTGCATCAAATGTTAATGAGGGTAATCTCTGCCCATACAGCTCACTAGGGCTACCTGAAAACCCCAGTGTTCTAATTTCCATCAAAAAACACACCTTTAATATGTCTTGTGTCCTGTTTCCCTTCACTCACTCCCAAACCAGTCATGGCAGAGGCTGCCACTCCCCGGTAGTAGTTTTTCTTTCCCACTGTCCCCAAGTGCTTGCTCATATCACCTGATTTTTGTGGCTTTTTCTCTGTTATTGTAGCATCTTTACCTTACAATATAAAGCACCTTTATTGTGGTCGTTGGTTGTTGTGGTTTAATACGATAAAAATAAAATGTAACTGAACTGAATACATTTGAGGCATCACAAGTCATTACTAAGGTTAAAACAGTCTTATATGAACAGTTAATAGGGTAGCCCACATCACAGCATTCCTTTTTCTTTTATTGTTTTTGTTACTTCTGTGCCAGACTTCTGTACTTACCTTACACCTTATAACAGGATGCAGCTGTTCTAAAACTCTGCAGCAAGAGTACTTACAGGGAGTAGAGAGAGGTGATATTTCTGTAATAATAAGGCCCTTTCATTTGTTTCCTGTTAAATCTAGAACCGAATTGCAGTCCTGCTTAATCACACTCTGACACATGTTATAGATCTCATGGTACCATATTCTGTAGATAGCACCAGAGGGCAGACTTACTTCTGATCCTCACATTTTCAGCATTTCAGTGGGAGGCAGAGCCTTCAGATATCATGCTGCTCTCATTTGAAACCAGCTCCCAGTTTGGGTTTGTGAGGCAGACACCATCTCTACTTTTAAGATTAGTTTTAAAACGGTCATTTTTGATAAAGCCTGTAGTTAGGGCTGAATCAGGTGACCCTGAACCATCACTTAGTTATGCTGCTGCGTCAGAGGAACCTCCCATGACGCATCGAGCACCTTTCCTCTACTCTTCTCTCTTTTACTCCACAGACTTCAAAGGGCCATGAACATTGCATGCCATTACCTCCCTGTGCTTTCAGCAGAGGTCTCTGGCTCTGGAGCTGAACATTTCTGACTCAGCCAACCTTCTTTGTTTTAATTGTCTCCTTGACCTATTTTCTCCTCTCTCCCTTTAACCCAACCAGTCAAGGCTGATGTGTGCTCTTCATAAGTGTGGCCCAGGCTGATCTTTCTTCATGTTAAAGTCACTCACCTCATATTTATGCATCCAGTGATATTTATGAAAGTGGCAATAACTGATAACAGCTTCTTTGGCTGGTAACATTCAAAATGAATATAGAATCAGAGCCCCCACCCACCCACCACGTGAAGTCTTAGCCTTACAGTGTAAAAATACTCTGAGATGACTTATGTTTTGACTTTTCACTATATAAATATAATTGGGTTAATATTAAAGAGTCTATATTAGCAGTATTGTTAATTTGGTCTGTTCTGCACATCATATTTTTAATAATCTGTGTACATAAAGGTCTTCCTGGTCCACCCTGCTCCACCTGTTGTTCCAGTGACATGAAAAACAAGATTACTGAAGGAAGTAGTCGTCAAATTTACGCATGGAGAGGTAGGAATAATGCCACAATGAGCCAGTGGACCAAGGACCGCAAACATGATATGAGAAGCTGTGTGATTATTAAAAAAACAGTGTTGGCTGACCTGAAGAGTGTTCAGTTGCTTTTGTTCACTCTATATTCGATTTCAGTAGTAGTTAAAAATCACTTGTTTATCCACTATGATATTAAGCAGAGTAACATTCACAGTTCTAGTTGTTTTACCACAAAGTAAAATCTTTTCACGTCTCTCCTCACAAATCAGACTGGTCAAAGGCATGATTAATGCCGAGATTTTAAAAGCACAGAAGCCATTCTCCTACAGAAACAAGATTTAAGACTGTTATTTAGATTTTAATTTAAACTCTTTGATTGTCTGGATTTGTCTCTATTTTATTTAGTCTCTTAGTTTCAGTCATGTTGATCTTAAAGATAAGTTCCCAACACACTGGTCATAGAGGTGTCCATTAGCCTGATCGACAACTGTTCATCCATTCATCCATCTTCTGATTGTTTAGAGTTAGAGTCAGAGTCAGGGTGATCACTGATGATGACTTAGACCTCACAGGGTTAAAATTAATAGCTAATAAAACAACACAGAAAACAACAAGTTGCAAAGTATATATGTATGTCTGTATGGGTGGATGTTATGGATGGTGTGTGCTTCGTAACTGCTCTGAGATAAGGGTAGCAATTTATGTCTCTTTTTTTCTTCTTCACAGAATCACCGACACCACGTCCAGCTGATAACACAACTAATGTTTTGAATGTTAGTGGCACAAATATAAAATTAGGTTAGTTACCACTCTGAGCGATATGAAGTCTTGTTTGGCAGACTAATATTTGACTAAGAAAAAGCATCAAACTCAACATCTTTTATTTCCTAGATTTTGGTTCTTTTTATCCAAACCACAGTCAAGACGCCTTCAACAATACCAAAGAAGAAAATGTCACAGAGGTCCCAGCAGGTGAGAGGTCCCAATCATCAGCAGGTGAGAAGTGCTGAACTTCAACAACAGTCAGCGCAGCCACGATCATTTGTTTTTTGTGTCACAACTGAAAATGCTGCAGAATTGTAAATGTCCTCTTTTTCCCTCCAGGCCTGCTGAGTGTAGCCTTAGACAACAACAGCGACTCCTTCAGAAATGTTACTGTTACTACAGTGGAAAGTGGTAAGAAAATGTCTGCTGTGCTTGCTATCAGTATTGCCACATCACTTCAGAACACAAATAAAAATGGTTGAATAATTGCATTTCCCACTCAGTTAAACCTTAAATGCGATCTTTTGTGCTTATTTCCATTTTGGCTCAAAAGGATTTGAAACTTTGGCCACATATACAGTATAATAGTGTATCTGGATTCATTTAAAACATTTATGGTTATGCTGATCATGTTTCTTTTCTGCAGACTGGATATCACCTCACCCAGATTACCAAAGTGACAACCTGACTGAAATCGACCCAGAAAATGTTACAGAAGCACCAATGAATTTATTAGCAGGTTAATATTGGTACTCATTCATTGTACACACAAATCTTATTTCACACTATACTCATTGTACTGGATTTCCTCTTTGATTCCACGGTGTTACCAACACCAGGTGAGCCGCATGATGCTGGAAAAGCTCTCTCTGATGAAACTTTAGACACATATTTGAAAGCTGGTAAGAAACCATTTGAGTGTCAGAGTGTCTCTGCTAAGATATTTAAGAGATGGCTGAATGTTTTAGAACTGACGTTAACAAATTCATTTATATTTCTGCAAACGATACATTTACGATCACCTAATAACTGGAGACACAAAAACTGGTGAATTATGTGATTTTAAATTACACACGATATGACATAAAGATCGCTTGCTGTTTGTAATAAACCAGCAAGTTTCTTCTACAATTATGATAAATTGTGTGTCCAATCATCCAGTGACATCTTCTACGTTCCTTCTGCAGAATCACCAACAGCACATCCATCTGAAAACCTCATAGATGCTTTGAATGTCTCTGAATCTGAGAAACATCTGAGCATGAAAGTGAAAACTGGTAAATCAACCAAGACTGCAAAAGTCTTGAGCTGGCTCAAGACTTTTGCACAGTGCTGTATGAAAACAGGATCATAACCAGGAACTGTTCTTTAGAAATAGGTGGAGAAACTACTTGCTTTGGGTATCACTACAGAAGGTGACACTAGTTTAAAAGAGAGAGACAACAACAAGTTTACAGCTTTCCTTTGTTGCAACTAAAAGCGTTCTACAGAACTTCATTAATATTTATGTGTAACACCCGTCCCACGTTCTATTGAGAGGGGCCCTGGGTTCCTGTTGTTACTTTCCTATTGATACTCCCTTTTTAATCAGAATCAGAATACTTTATTGATCCCTGGGGGAAATTATTTTTTGTTACAGTGCTCCATTTTAAACCAACATTAAGACAAGACAGACAATACGCTAACTAAGAATAGTACAATATATACATATATATACATACATACATACATACATAAGTCACTTATAAATAAATATTTGGAAAAGAAACATGTGTAGCTGTAGCAGCAAACAGTGTGTTAAGTGGATGCGTTGTACAGGGAGATGGCCACAGGCAGGAATGATTTCCTGTGTCGTGCTTATGGTATTAAATATGCAATAAAACTACACTATATGGAAATAAATCACACACAAGCAGGTCAATTATAAAGTTAACTCCACTTTAGTGAATGCTGAATTAACAACACAAAGGAAATAAGTAAAATCAATAAAGTTTGTTAAACAATGGTAAGGTATCTACCTCAACAGAAACAAAATAATCAAATAATATTGTGGGCCCTCACGCGCTCTCACCAAACACACACACACACCTAAAACAATATGGTCGCTTCACTTGTTGCCAAGCAGTAAAAATAAAAGCACGTGCAAACAACAGTACTCACACCTCCAGGCAGTTCAAGGGGATAGCGGGGAAACTGGGTCACGGCTACCAGCAGGCCATGGCAGCAGCACTCACAGTCGTCCTTTCCACGTGCTCCCACGTGAACACATAACTTCAGCACACCAGCAGAAGGGGCCTCTCTGACACGCCAGCAAGACGTCCGTCTCCTCCTACTGAATCACACAACCCCGCTAAATGCCAGTTCACACGCGTTAACATTCAATCTTAGCATTAGCTTAATAAATAAAAACAGAGCAGAACAAGAGCTTAGCGAATATGCTAGGCTACGCTAGCGGCTAGTCGCGGTTAGCAGTTAGCCTGTTTTACACAATAACATTGGGTTCAAGTGTCAGACAAAATTCACATTTACCTCACAGTAGGGTACAACAGTTCTCGACTCCAGTTAACTATCCGTCAACCCGAAAATGCGTGTCGCCCTTCTATGAACTCTGCGTTCACTCGACACTGTTCAGCTCTCGTCTCTCTCGCTTCCTGCAGAGTGCACACGGCTCCCCACTTACTCCCACCCCTCTACCTGAGACTACTTCAGGGTTCACTGGAGCTGTAGTACATATCAATACCATATCAAAAATAATGACATAAACCTCAAAATACAAATAAAAAGGTTGTGCATTTAACTGACACACATCACATACTTTGCAGGCATTTGTATACATTCTTGAACACATTAAACATTTGCAATTAACTATCAATATTAATGAACAAATTTAAATAATGAGCTACTTATATAGCCAGGGCTACATATGCTAAACCTTTACTTACTCTCTGTAATTCCCAGGTGCTTGGGGAATACTCTCATTTGAGGGAGGATCTTGAACCTGCTGAAGTCCTGAGCCTGCTAGCCAAACTTTTGGACATGAAAAACAGCAGCAGTGAAACCAAGAGCTGGGTCCTCATGGCCATGACCAAACTCTGCAAAGGTGGTGCTGATGCTTCTGTAACTCAGGAGGTTTCTGAGACATACAGCAGCTCCTTGGATACAGTGCTGAGACAAAGGGCGCATGAGTTGCAGTACCTCAGCCAAGACCCTGAACTAAGAGCCAGGGTGTTGCCACGAGGTGCCAAACCAGAGACTCTGGAGGTAACGTGTTTAACTTGTTTGCAGTGAGCAGAGAACCCGGCCACATTAATAACATTTAAATATTAACTCTGTAGCTCTTTTCACAGTAAAAGCAGGTTAGTTGACGGTTGTGAAAACCTGCAAACACTTTATGGAAACACCCCTCAGGGTGCAAAATTGATTAGATTGATGACAGCCTTTACCGTAATCACATTATTCATTTTATGAGTAATCAAACCTGTAACATGTCTGGAGAAGTCTGAAGGGCGGAGCTCTCCAGAGAACTTCATTCAGTATCGGACTCACTTTCATTCATTTAGAGAGCAAGAAAACCAATCTCTCTTCTTTTGGCCAAGAATTTTATTTTAAACACATAAATTAGTAATTATATGTTTTTGTGTAGCTGAGCAAAGCACACAGAGCACTCAGGCGCAACGTCTTCAGTCCTGCGGCAATTTTGCGTGACTGTTTGATTGTTTTTAGGTGGATTCCTCGCTGTCATTTCTTGACAGATTTGTGTCAGAGGCGTTGGCTGCCAGCGCTGCTCCATACAAACCTCCCCACCAACGGCAGGAGGAATTAGATCAGTCAAAAGGTAAAATGTAGATAAATATCTTGGCAGCACATTCGGCATCTTGTTTGGATTTGTTCTGACTTTGTTGTCTATCTCAGCCTTGAGCCTGGAGCCCTATGGCCTTTCTCTGCCTATCAGCATGTCCTCCTGCAGCATCACTGACAGACAGTCTCCTACACTGTTGTCCATGAGCTCGGGTCTGTCAGGGGATAGCGCTGACCTCTCACACAAAGGAGGGTATGTGGACACCACATGCATGCATTTGTTGGTGTAATCAAGTTCCTAGTTTTAGTGTTGAATTCACACTGAAGACTTGCTGTTTGTGTTTCAGCTCTTCAGCTTTGAAGCTGGATGGCATAAAGAGGGTGTGGGGAAGGGAGGGCTATCTGGCCCAGAGAGAACCTGTAGAGGAAGCTGCACAGGTTGAGGTTCCCAGTCCCATTCAGTCTCCCGGCCGGCAGGGCGAAGGCGACAGTTTGCACAGCCAAACTCCAACTCAGACACCGACCCCAGAGCCTGAACAAGAGAAACAGCAGCTGGCTTCTTCGCTGTTTGTTGGCCTGGCTTCCCAAAGCTCTGTGTCTCTGGTGAGGTTATCAGTCCATATACCATATGTGCAAAGAGCAAGCATCAGCTTATGGTTCAGACTGTTCTGATTTTTATGTGGAGGATCACCGAAAACACTTTAGCCACAGGAGTTTTAGGGCATCAGGTCAGAGTTTAAACTGTCACCGGAGTCAGTTATGCTGTAAACAAGCTCATCACTTGTACATGTCATAATGTGCCTACTGACAGCACATTTAACATACAATTAAAATGAATATTTTTTTTTGGCCTCGACAACTCAGTCTGTGCTTATCACCCAACTCACCAGATTTGCCTGCCTTTAATTCATTCATTCTTTTGAAGGGTCATCATTTTGAAATGAGGAGGAGATAAAGCATGCATCACCCACAAGGGCAGTGGGGTAGAACAGGAGTTCCTCTGATTCAAAAATAGCAGCCACACTGAAAACACTGGAGTGTTGCCAAAGGAGATGATCTTTAAGGAGCATTTAAATCAGTGACGGTTTTTGATATTTATGGCCAGAGTTGTGGAACTTTATGATCGCACTTCATCCCTGAAGGTAGCCCTGAATAAAATATGTGTTAATCTATTTTTACATTTTTGGCAATTTCAACATAGAG